>NC_090417.1:3651939-3820441 GCF_036365525.1 Heterodontus francisci
TAGAGAGGAGAGACAGAGAGAGAGAGACAGAGAGAGAGAGAGAGAGAGAGAGAGAGAGAGAGAGACAGAGAGAGAGACAGAGAGAGAGACAGAGAGAGAGACAGAGAGAGAGACAGAGAGAGAGACAGAGAGAGAGACAGAGAGAGAGACAGAGAGAGAGACAGAGAGAGAGACAGAGAGAGAGACAGAGAGAGAGACAGAGAGAGAGACAGAGAGAGAGACAGAGAGAGAACGTTTCCCAACCAAGGTTGTCCCAAAGCGCTACACAGTGTATGAAATACTTTTTATGTGTAGTCACTGTTGCAGGAAATTGTCGTGATTTGTGCACACCAAGATCCCACAAACAGCAAGGTGACTATGACCAAATAACGTGTTTTCGTGATGTTGGTTGATGGATAAATATTGCCCAGGTCACCAGTGAGCACGCATTGAAATTGTACCGTGTGATCTTTTTACATCCAGCCAAGAGTACGGACGGACCCTCGGTTTAATATCTCATCTGAAATATGGCACCTGTGACAGTGCAGCACTCCCTCAGTGTGCTGCCTAGATTATGTGCTCATGTCATTGGAATGGGGCTCAAACTGAGAACCTTCTGACTCAGATGCCCGAGTGCTACCCATGACCACCACCTGATGAATAACAGAGGTGTGCAATGCTTTGTAGAAGTCTCAAGAGAAATAAGTTTGTCCATGATGAGCAGATTTCCCAAGGGTTTGGGTCTGGAGCACAAAATTATCCTCAGTGAATTTGTCTGAAAATCAGTTTTTGAAAAGAGGCTGGTATCAAAACGGGAAGAGTTTGTTTTTCAGTAAACTAAAGATCCCTTCTGTCTGGTCAAGTCTGGTCATCCGCAGTTCCTTCCTGCCCCTGAACACCCAATACTGAACTAGACACATGCAAGAGTGTTCCACAGTCATCACACTAAAGCCAATCAGATGGTTCATTTTGACAAATTCTTCCCCACCACAACCTGATTCCAAACAACGTAAAAGATTGTGCGTGTCTGTGTTTTATCTTGAGGCGAACAGCCTGTGTTTCAATGACTGAACAGATTAATTTGGGTTTTTATGACATGGATTTAGCCAGTTCTACTGTTATCTTGAAGGCTGATTTCCACAATTGTTGTCCATTTTCCAAACGAAAACCAGTGCCTCGCCTACAAAATATATGAAGAGACAACAAACCCCATCAGTAGGACCATTGTTTTCGAGCCAAAACATGGCAGGAGGAGGCCATTCAGCCCTTGGGCCTGCTCCACCATTCAATTAGATCATTTCTGATCTGTATCTTGATTCGATCTACCCAAGGTTCTAAAATCTCTTAATCTATCAATCGCAGTTTTGACATTTTCAATTGTACCCCAGCCTCAACAGCTTTTTGGGCAGAGGGTTTTTCACTCCCCTTTGTGTGAAGTGCTTCTTGACATCACCCCTGAACAGCTTTGCTCTAATTTTAAAGATATTCCTCCCTTAATCTGGACTCTGTCTCCCAACAGTTTCTCTCTGTCTCCTCTATCAACTCAAAACACATCATTCACCCCTTAACCTTCAATATTCAAAGGAATATGTCTGGTCTTCATAATTTAACACTCAGGAACAATTCAAGATTTTTTTTTTATTACATGGGGACTGCACTTTAGGAAGGATGTGAAGACGTTAAACTGCAGAAAAGATTGACGAGAATGGTTCCAGGGATGAGGGACTTCAGTTCCACGGACACATTGGAGAAGCCAGCCTTGCTTTCCTTCGAGAATGTTGAGTGAAGATTTGATAGAGGTTCTCAAAATCAAGAGGGGTCTCGACAGGGTAGATAGGGATAAACCGTTTGAGAGTCGAGAGCCAGAGGACACCCATTTAAGATGATTAGCAACATAAGGAAAAGAAAGCTTTCGTTTGAAACGCAGTGAGTGTTTCGAATCTGGAATGTACTGCCCCAGAGCATGGTGGAGGCAGATTCAATTGGGGCTTTCAAAAGGCAATTGGATAAGCACCTGAAGGGAAGAAATTTGCAGGGCTTCGGGGAAATAGCTGGGGAGTGGGACAAGCTGAACTGTTATTGCAGAGAGCTGGCATGGGCTCAATGGCCTCCTTCTGTACGAGAACCATTCTATGATTTGGTTTTCGTTTGTATTTTGGGGATCACCTTCATCTACTGAAGCTGACAACCAAAACCCAGGGTTAGCGATGAAAAACAATTATTCAAGAGATCATTGGAGGAACAAACACTCTGCTGGGAAGAGCAGCAATTGACTGTATTACAAATGCACTTCTTTTGTGCAGAGAGATAGTTTGAGAATGGATATTTAACTGGGTAAGAAACACCTTGTTTAGTTCGAATTTTAAGTATTTGGACACACTCTACATGTTACGGTTGTAAGTGCAAACACAAACCATTCAAACTGAGGCTGAGAGGTGTATTGGTACCAGAGGGACAGACTTCAACTAGCCAAGTGGCCCTTCCCATTCTTCCTGCACAGATATAATATACAACCTTGCAAGAAAGCTAGCTCAACAAGCACTGAAGGTGGAAAAAATAAACCAGTTCAGCAACTAGTAAACAAGTTTACAATACACTGAAAAAAAACATTCGGCCACAGATTCTGCACCAGATTTGTTAATCTCATTCTTCAAACCTTTGGGCTATTTTCATCAACATCCTGTGGGTTACCATTAACCAGAAACTGAACTGGACAAGCCAAACAAATACTGTGGTTACAAGAGCAGATCAGAGGCTGGGAATCCTGCAGCGAGTACAAGATGTGCTGCTGCAACTCAACAAAGCTCCTTCGACAGCACCTTCCAAACCCGCGGCCTCTACCACCTAGAAGGACAAGGGCAGGAGATGCATGGGAACACCACCACCTGCAAGTTCCCCTCCAAGTCACACACCATCCTGACTTGGAACTATATCGTTGTTCCTTCACTGTGGCTAGGTCAAAATCCTGGAACTTCCGAACAGCACTGTGGGTGTACCTATCCCACACAGACTGCAACGGTTCAAGAAGGCAGGCGGCACAGTGGCTAGCACCGCAGCCTCACAGCTCCAGGGACCCGGGTTCGATTCCGGGTACTGCCTGTGTGGAGTTTGCAAGTTCTCCCTGTGTCTGCGTGGGTTTCCTCCAGGTGCTCCGGTTTCCTCCCACCACCAAAAGACTTGCAGGTTGACAGGTAAATTGGCCATTATAAATTGCCCCTAGTATAGGTAGGTGGTAGGGAAATATAGGGACAGGTGAGGATGTGGTAGGAATATGGGATTAGTGTAGGATTAGTATAAATGGGTGGTTAATGGTCAGCACAGACTCGGTGGGCCGAAGGGCCTGTTTCAGTGCTGTATCTCTAAATAAATAAATAAAGGCGGCTCACCACCATCTTCTCAAGGATAATTCGGATGGACAACAAATGCTGGCCGAGCCAGCAACGCCCACTTCCCAAGAGCGAATCAAAAAAAATAAATTTGAGTTGGTGAACACAAATATCTTAAGTTTGCCAAAAAGAATGCTGTGCCTAGGATATTACGCAAGTTTTTTTTCTGCTTTCCCTTCTTCACTGCCTCAATAAGCAAAGCCTATTAAAATACAGGATAGTATTTGACTGACAGCCAGTTTCCTGAGTGTGTTCAGGTCTGCAGCACCACACCACTGCCCCTCATTTGATCATCTGGTGAAGATTTCACTGTGCCCTGTCAACATGCAACACAAGGTTTGCTGTGTGTTCAAGCAAAATGACAAAGCCAGCTGAACTTCTCCAACATAAGCTGTTTCAAAGTCCCGTGCCATTCAAGAACCCATTAAGTATTGTGTTTGATGGGAGGTCCACAGGGAATTTCAATTAATCTTGTTATATGCACAGTACAATACCTTCACCGCTGGCAAGTGTGCCCGTCAGTCAGTCCGCTTCACATTGACTTAAAGCGGGCTCCACAAGGTCGAACAACAGTTTGTATTTCCCGAGCACCTTAAACCATATAGAAAAAGCTTCCAACATGCTTGGAAGATAAGCCAATACGAAATGGATGCAAGCCCAGAAAGCAACGATTCAGACAATTGACAGACTGCTTGGTAACATAACAACTTGTACTGATACAGTGCTTTTAGCACAGTCAAACATCCAAAGCAGCTTTCACAGAAACATTTCCAAACAAGATTTCAGAGGAGTGACAGAGTCAGAGGCATTTGGGATTGCAGAGGGGACTGAGGCAGGTGTAAGTCTCCAGTAACACTGACATGTTTGGCGGGAAGGTGGAGAAGGAGCAATGCACACAAGGGTAGAATGAGGGATGGAGTGTCCAGAAGGGAATATAGGGCTTACAGAGATTACATAGGGATATGAACATAGGAATTAGGAGAAGTAGGCCATTCAGCAACTCCGGCCTGCTCCAAGTAACCTTGAAGTTATTTACTTCACTGCTGATTAAACATAATGGGTTAGAGTTGCCATTTGGGGTACAACTTCCGATCTGGGCCCAAACTTCACGTTTTCATTAGTACTTTTCTCTCAGGTTTCCGTCAAAAATTATTTGCATATTGCAAAATATAAAATCTGCCAGGAACCAACAGAATCGGGCAGCATTTCAGAAACGAAACGTTTTTGCAACTTGCTTTAAAGAATTCTACAATATATTTAAGACTGTTAACTTGGTGCAGTTTGACTCATGCAACCAAAAATGGGTTTATCACAAAATCGAAGCATTGTTTGGCACAGGTTTCACAAAGAACGGAAATAAATCACTAACAAGAAAGATAGAGAAGGAAAAAAAAAACTCCGATTTCAAAAGCACCTTTCAGGGTCTCAGGACAATACCAAAGTGTTTTGCAGCCAATTAAGTACTGTTTGAAATGTAGTCGCTGTTGTAATGTGGGAAAGACAACAGCCAAATTGTGCACAGCAAGCTCCCACAAACAGCAATGTAATAACGACCAGATCATCCGTTTCTGTGTGATGTTGATTGAGGGATTAAATATTGGCCCACAACACCGGGGAGAACATCCCTGCTATTGTTTTTTTTTCCCATGTCCACCTGAGGGCAGATGGGGTGTTAGTTTAACGTCTCATCTGAAAAACGGCACCTCCAGCAGTGCAGCACTTCCTCAGTACTGCGCTGGAGTGTCAGCCTCCATTGTTGTGCTGAAGTCCTGGGAGTGAGGCTTGAACCCACAAGCAAGTGTGCTACTCACTGAGTCACAGCTGACACAAAGAGAGAGGGGGGAAAATAGTCAGCTTGAGTCATTTCTGGCACAGGCATGATAGGCCAAATGGCCTCCTTTGGTACTGTACCACTTTAAGAGTCTAGCAGTGGTTAGAACTGAACAGAGAGGGGCCTGGTCAGACTCTCACGTGAGGATTGGTGAATGAGGATCTAACTAAAATGCAAACAGGAAATAATGAAGACTACTCTGGGAGGAGGGAAGTTCTTATTTAATTATTAAGTTGAAGTGACAAAAGGTTTATCTCAATTTCATTGAGCAGCCGTTACATAGAGTACCACAAACTTCCTTCACAGACTAATGACAATGCAACAGTCAAAACCCACACCTTTCTGCACACGAACCCCACAGCACTTAAAGCTGCCACAGCGACTGCGTTCCCTGCAAACTACACCTCACCAACTCAGTCAAACTTCAAAGGAAACATTTCCTGGCTTGACATGAACTCAAGAGTTTTCGTGCACATTCTTGCTGTGTATTTACTGAAGGGACCAATGCTGCTAACACTTACATATATAAAATGCACGCTGCATACTCTTCTCAATTCTTAGGAACAAGCCTCAAAGAAGCAATGGGTTCAGAGGTGCATGGTCCCACTCAGAAAAATCACAGCCTGCCTTTGTTACGGCATTTTTGTAGCTGTAAAATGAAGATTTTCAATGACTGGAGGAGTTCTGAAAGGTTAAAAGGGGCTCCTCCCTTTGCAAGGGTCATAACAGCTGTAAAGTTTGGGGGAAAGACACTTGGAAATATTGCACAACCTGTATTACTGAGGCATACAGAGTGCCAAGATCCCAGGTTTGATCTGAGTGGAGAGATCAGTGTTCCAACTGGTCTCAGTGTCACTTAGCAAAGGTTTCCAAACTGGAACGCACAAAGGGATCCCTGACGCTGTCAGATTATTGTATGCTTATCCGCACATCTCTCGATTTTCGTTCTCATTCTTGGCTTAGGAACACATTAGTTCTCGAGTGACAACTTCCACAGTGCAGCACGATCGATAAACAAAGACTGACAGAAGCAGGACTCCGTTTATATACAAACATAATTTCATACATGAAGTGTATTAACATTTGCATCGACTTCCACACCCTCCCTAAAACACAAGTTGGAAATTCCTGACCCACAGCACTAACAGTCAGAACCAAATTCAGGACCACCTCAATCTCAGAGGAGAAAGGGCGACCAATGAATTACTACTGCAAACAAGATTTCCCTCTAAAGTTGGGGCTCAGGCACATTGATAGGGCCTTACCCCATTGAGCCTTTGCTGCGACTGCCCCAAGCTTTAGTGCGTCCCTTAGCACGTAGCCCTGGACCTTGGAATGTGCCAGTCTGCAACACTCAGTCATGGGCAACTCTTTGTGCTGGAAGACCAGCAAGTTTCAGGCAGACCAAAGGGCGTCTTTCACCGAAGTGATGGTCCTCCAGCAGCCGTTGATGTTTATCTCTGTGTGCATCCCTGGGAGCACAGACTCCTGTGTTACAGAGCTGCTTGGGATGAACCTTGACAAAAACCACTGCATCTCTTTCCACACCTGCTTTGCAAAGACACATTCCAGAAGGAGGTGGGCGACTGTCTCTTCCCCACCGCAGCCACCTCAAGGGCAGTGTGTGGAACCGGTAAGATACCGGGGCAAGCAGGAAGGATCTGACGGGAGGGCCCTTCTCACCACCAGCCTTGGTGCTTGTTTCAAAGTTCTGGTGATGAGGCATTCTGCCAAATGACTTTGGCGGTCTGCTTGGGGAACCATCCGACCGGATCCACCATCTCCTTTTCCCGTAGCGTCTTGACGACATTCTGTGCAGACCACTGCCTGATGGATTGGTGGTCAAAAGTGTTTTACTGCACAAACTTGTCCACGAAGGATAGGTGGTACGGCATGGTCCAACTGGATGGAGTGTTCCGTGACAATGTGGCCAGACCCATCCTTCGCAACACTGGGGACAGTTGGTGACACTTGGTGATTGCATACGCACAGCTCGATGCAGCTGCATACAAAGGTGGCCATCAGGATGAGGGCGATGTTGGGTATGTTTTTTCCACCTTTATCTCGAGGTTTGAACATGGTGTCCCTGCAGACACGGTCCATTTTGCATCTCCAGATAAAGTGGAAAATGGTTCGGGTGACCGCTTTGGCACAGGAGTGGGGTATGGGCCAAACCTGCGCCACATACAGTAACAACGTGAGCACCTCGCACCTTATAACCAGGGTTCTTACCCACAATGGAGAGAGATCGCTGCTCCCACATGCTCAGTTTATGGTGTACCCTGGCTACTCGCTCCTGCCAGGTTTTGGTGCACGGCCCGGCCCTTCCGAACCATATCCCCAGCACCTTCAGGTAGTCTGACCTGACGGTGAAGGGGACAAAGGATTAGTCGGCCTGCTTCCCAAAGAACATGGCCTCGCTCTTGCCGTGCTTAACTTTGGCTCCCGAGGCCAGTTCGAACTGGTCGCAGATGCTCATCAGTCTGCGCACGGACAGCGGATCCGAGCAGAAGACGGCGACGTCATCCATGTACAGGGAGGCTTTAACCTGAGTGCCTCCGCTGCCTAGGATTGTCACCCCTCTGATGCCTGCATCTTTCCCAACTGACTCAGCAAAAGGTTCAATACAGCAAACAAACAAGACGGGGAGAAAGGACAGCCCTGTCTGACTCCAGATTGGATCGGGAAACTTTCCGATTCCCACCCATTGATTGAGACTGCGCTACTGACGTTTGTGGAGAGCAGTTTGATCCAATTGCAGATTCCCTCCCCAAACCCCATTTTGGAAAGCATGTCCATCATCTGTCTCCAGGTGAAAAGAGACACATGTTTTGGAGATTTCAAATTACCTCAGTTTTCAGAGCAGACTACTCCAAAAAGCACTGCTCTGGTTAGTTAACCTTGCAAATACAACCAGATTACTGGCCTTTGTGAGGAGCCCTTGTTAGCTTGGGGCACCATTCTGAGTGGGCCCATTGTTACTATGAAGATCTACAATGGATAGAGACGGAGGTGACAACAACCACAGTACATTTGCATAGTGTTTTCAACACAATACAAGATCCACAGGCATCAGGCAGGAGTGAAAATACCAAGTAGGAGACCGAACCAAATCCATCTTGTGAGGAGACTTCAAGGGGAAGTGAAAAGATCCAGGGAAGCATCTCCACAAGGTGGCTGCCACAGTGATAAGTGATGGGAGAGGTGGGGTTCACTGAGCCCAGAGTCAGAGCATTCTGCTTTACAGTTCTGTATCTGGGATATAACTGTGGAGGAATTTTCAAAGTAGGACAATGATGCTGAATTCAATGCACTGATGCAGAGCAAGCAGCTTGAGGGCAATGAGGGCTGGGATAGGGAGTAAGCAAGGCTTGGTATGGGTGACAGAGTGTCAAACAAGTTTGTGCTTGTGCAGGATGGGCCCAGGAGCATGGCAAGTGGCCTGTTGAGCAAGTCAAGTTTTGAGGTAAGAAAAGCAGACATAAAGCTTTCAGTGGCAGTGGGGGAAGATAAAGGTATTATAGTTGAGGTGGAAGTGATATGATTGATAAATTGTGGAAACTGCAAAATAAAAACCAAGAGACTGGGAGGAGGAGGAGGAATTAACATCTCTAAATTACAACCAGGACTCAAAAAAGATTCCACAATATTCATTTTGAAGATAAAAACATTTCCTTAACTTCAGCAAAAAAAAACTGAACAAAATAGTTTTGTGTCTTCCTTTGTAAATCTGCACAGCCCAATGTGTCTGCTTCTTTCAAGCCTTTTACACAGAGGCAGATGTAAAATAATGACCATACTCGCAGCAGAACTGGGCTAATGTATTCACTGGAGTAAACAGTGCAAAGTGGCTGGCATGATGTCGGAATACGTACACAGCCCAGAGTGTGCGCCACGGGAGCCCAGCCAATCTGGCTGCCAGTATTAGTTCACTCTCACGGTTTCTTGACCTCAAGACGTGAATTTATCATTGCCAAACAAGAGAGCCTTAAAACAGGAGGCTTCAATTTACAGCTCTTCAAATCGACCCAGTGGAACCAACAAACTGCATTGTGTAAAAAATAGACTGTTTATATAAACCATCACTCAACGTTGAATGGGAGTACTTGCTTTGGAGGAAATGTCTTTGCTCTTTGATGCAATGTTATAAAGGCAACAACTGTCTTACTTAAAACAGCCATCAGGCAAGTTCCAAGAAAAGAAAACTTTACAGCCTAATATTTATTTACTTCATTCAATGATTTGCAGGTTTGTTGCTTCCAGCTGAATACATCTTTAAATTGACAGACTAGGGCAATTTGGATTGTTGTAGCTCAAGCAGAAAAGGTTGAGGGAGAGTTAGTAGAGGTGTTCAAATTTATAAAGGGGTTTGACACACACACACACACACACACACACAGGAACTCTTTTCAGTCGCAAGAGTGAAGGACAGATTGAACATAATTGGCTAAAGAATCAGAAATGAGATGAGGAGACTGTTTTTACACAACGAGTTGTGTTTTTTTTGTAAAGGGGAAAGCAGTGTAATGTATTCCTAGGTTAGGAGCATGCCCAGTGCGGGATGAGGTCATTAAACATGCGATCTGGCCATCTTGGTGTCTGTCTTCCTTTACAAGCTCCTCCCAATATCTAATTTGGAATTCAATGCCTGAAAGGGCAGTGGAAGCAGATTCCTTTATCTTACGAAAAGAAATAATTGCATGTATATTTGAAAAGGAAAAGTTTACAGGGGGAGTGGGATTAATTGGATAACTCTACCAAAGAGCCAGCTCAAGTCTGATGGTATGAATGGCCTACCTTTGAGCTGTATGATTGGTTGATTTAGATTTAACTCCTGGGACACTGTCCTCAGCTTGCTTTTCAGTTGCAGCAAGGGGAAATGCGCTACTGAGTTGACCGTCTGCACGTTTAAGATAGCAGTTTCTAAATGAGGAGTCACTTGTGCTGTTACCACAGTGATAACTCAGTTATTATACTATCAATATAGTGTGGATCAGTTGGGAGATGGATGACGGTTGAATTATAGGAGGTCATTTTCAGCTCAACTGCTCCCAATTGACGTCATGGGCCTTTAACTGTTGCAACAAAACTCTCCATATTTTCTGTTGTGGAGGAAGTAAAGCTTGGAGCACTGCTTTCAGAGTACTACTCCCTCACATATGTAATCAAACAATAACTAGGTGTCTCCAACTAGTCACATCATCCATAATGCATCGGAGGAAGCTAAAAGTATCAATTTCCTCCGGGAAATTGGGATGTGGGCATTTCCCCACTTCAGGTTATCAATGAGGGAGAGCACTTGGTACAACTTAGCAAACTGCATGGCTCTTCAACAGCAGACAGGCTCCTAGGGGACAACCCAACCAAGACAGTGGCGTAGTGGTGATGTTATTGAGCTAGTAATCCAGAGGCTCTGGGGACATGTGCTCAATTCCCACCACGGCAGCTGGTGGAATTTAAATTCAATAAGTTCCTAAAAATCTGGAATTAAAAGCTAGTCTCGGTAATGTTGACCATGAAACCATCATCGATTGTTGTAAAAACTCATATGGTTCAATAATGTGTTTTACTAAAGGAAATCTGCTGTCCTTACCTGGTCTGGCCTACATGTGTCCCCAGACCCACAGCAAAGTGGTTAACTCTTCTAACTGCCCTCTGAAATGGCCTCGCAAGCCACTCAGCTGTCAAGGGCATTTAATGTTGGGTTACAAATGCTGGCCTTGCCAGCAATGCCCATATCCTATGAAAGAATTTTTTAAAAAAGGAAGATTTGCAGCAAGATAAGCTTCAAACTCATATGGTTCCATACACGAGTGCCTAGGTGAAACCTGCAAAGATTTTAACCTATTCATTCACTCCAAAACCTATGTGCTAATCTCTTGGAAAACCATTTATAATCCCGAGTTCTGAAAGAAAGCTTTCAAACAACCTGAGCTGGCTGATTTGTCCATTTAACAACAGCCTGCATTTATATAGTGCCTTTAGTGTCGATAAAAAAATGTCCCAGGACACTTCACAGAAATGCTCTCAGATAAAGATCAACACTAACCCAAAGGAGATTAGAATGCATGACCAAAAGCTTGGTCAAAGAGGTGGGTTTTAAAGAGCGTCTTAAAAGAGAAGAGGGAAGTGAAGAGGGGAAGGAATTTAGGGAGGGAATTCCAGAGCTTCGTGTTGAGATGGTTTCAGGTAGGGCTGCCACTGGTGGAATGAAGGATTAAGCAGAAGACAAAGGTTGGAGGAATGCAGAGTTCTCAGAGACCTTACAGCACTGCAGAGATATGGACAGCAGAGGCCATGGAGGGATTTAAACATGAGAATGAGAATTTTGAATTGGAGCTTTCGGGGGACCTGGAGACAAGGGAGGTGTGCGAGCACAGGGGTGATTGAGAAGCCTAGTTTCTCTGGGAGAAGCTGAAGTTCACAGGAGGATGGGATGCTGGAGAGGGGAGTAATGGCATAACAGAGTTCATCAGCAGATGGTCAGAGTATAGTGGGGGCAGCAGTGGGAGAAAAAATGGCCAGGACTAAAGATAGGCAGGGTCCAAAAACGCAGGCCTCAAGTTTCCATCAAGAGTCTCCTTCCACTCCAGATATGGTCCATAGATATCAGTGACACCTGGGGCAAAGGAAGAATTAATTGATGGTACAAGGACTAGGGGAGAGAGCTTGAAGGTTTTGGGCAAGAGATGCAGGGGGACATGTGAAAGCTTCTTTTTTTTTTATACACAGTGGGTGGTAATGACCTGGAACGCGCTGTCCAAAAGGATGGTGGAAGCAGAGACAATGACTTCAAAAGGAAATCGGATGGTCACTTGAAGGAAGTAGACTTGCAAGGCTACGGGGGTCGAGCAGGGGAGTGGAACTGACTAGATAGCTCCTTGGAGAGCCAGCATGGACTCAATGGGCCGAATGGCCTCCTTCTGTGTTGTAAATGACTCTATGATGCAATATTTGCAGCACAAAAGGAGGCCATTTGGCCCATCGGATCTTTGCTAGCATTCATGCTCCACACGCGTCTCCTCCCACACTTCTTCATCTCACCCCATCAACTTGGATGGAGCCGAGGATAACCCTAAACAATCTCAGCAGACAGGAAGTGCCATATTAGAACTGTCCAACAGACAAAAATTTGCAAAGAACAAAAATGTAAACATCGTACTCTCAGCTGCAGCTCTGAGGCAAGGTCGAGAATCGAAGTAGCCATCGCTTAGGACTTGCTGCAAGTGTCAATTTAAGATGCACAGTATTTGCACACAGATTTGCTGATCAGTCACAAGACCAATTAGATTGAGCAATCCCCTGAATAATTTTACATTCCGAACATACCACTGGTTCAGTAACACATTCAGGTAACTCCTGACCAGAAGAAACAAGGCCAATGCAGGGTCAGCAATGACTTGGTTAAGTAATGACAGCAGAGGAGCTCTGGGAAGGAGTTGGACTGACATTGAGCTAACAAACCAGGAGCACAGGGAGAGCATGAATAAATCTCAGCTTCCACTAAGTTCCTCTAGTCAAGACAACATTTGATCACTTCAAAAAAAAACCTGAAGGGACACAAATGCCAAAGCAGAGTTTGTGTTGGAGATCTAACAGAGACAATTACGGTACCGTGTCGCAAAGCAGGAGTGCCAACGTCAGATGAGAACTGTAGAAAGAGCAAACACTTGATTCAAGGTGATTAGCAAGACTGGTATCTCTCCCGAGGGACAGGACAAAAGATCATTTCCACATTTTATAATCCGTGGCAGTGCTGAGCACTCTTTTAGCATGGGGTTGAGGCTGGACAAAGCTCGCCCAGTCAGCGCAGAATGACCAAGGGAGATATTGATCGCTGGTTCAAGAGTGCAAAGGTCAGAAGGCCTGCAATGTTAGAAAGTCAGATTCTCCAGCACTGACGCAGATGCAGTGGAATGTGGGTGTTTGCGTTAAAACAAACACAAAATCAACATCCCCTACAGCTCATATCTTCCCCAGTAGAGTGTAGGGGAATAATCTCTCATCAGAACAGGTCTTATGAGCTGCCAACAAAAACACATTTGCTTATTAAAAAGAGGAAGCATTTCCAGCATACTGATTATCAAGCTGCCCCAACATCTTGTCCTATAAATAAATTATATTGAAACACATTACAATTCTCTTCATGCACCAACTCTGTGTGCTTCAACCTTATTCCGTTATATCTGGAAAGGACAATACTGACGAGGTGCATTGAGTCCCTGGTCTAGCTCGACCTAATACTACCCTCAAATGCCCAAGCTTCTGGGTGACACTGTTACATTCTCTTCCTGTATTTGCGGGAGCCGTCTGGTCCAACTTCCCTCCACAGTAATACAGCTGAGATTGGGACCTTAATACTGAGAAGACCGCCCCCACTCCCACACTCCTCGGTATTATGTAAAAATAAGACCTGCTTTTATATAGCACCTTTCACAACCTCAGGATGTCGCAAGGCACTTTACTTTTGAAGTGTAGTCACTGCTGCAATGTAGGAAACACAGCAGGCATTTTGCACACAGCAAGCTCCCACAAACAGTAACAAATGTGATAATGTCAAGATAATCTTGTTTTTTGTATGATGTTGATGGAGGATAAATATTGGCCAAGACACTGGGGAGAACTCCCCTGCTCTTCTTCAGAATAGTGCCATGGGATATTTTACGTCCACCTGAGGCGTCTCATCCGAAAAATAGGTCCGCTAACAATGCGGCATTCCCTCAGTACTGCACTGGAGTGTCAGTCTGGAATTGGTGCTCAAGTCTCTAGAGTGGGACGTGAACCCACAATCTTTTGACTCAAAGGCGAGAGTGTTACTCACTCAGTCACAGCTGAGACCTCAATGTTATGGTTCAGTCTGTTGGTACTGCACAGGACTGTAACAGTGCATTGTGCTTCAGGAGAGAATTAGGTGACATTGGAGTCCGAGGTACGAGCTCCTGGTTTTACAGCTACACACACTCACACAACCAACTGTGCCCATGCCATTTCACGTCTTGGTGCCGCACTTTGGAAAAAAAAGCAAGAGAGTTCAGTCTAATATTACAGACCCCACACTTGGTCAGTCAAATATCAAACTTAACTGTTCACTTTACATGCCAACAGAAGAGCTCGAAGCAATCCCTGGACTCCTTCCCCTTACACTATTGGCACATAAAATATCACCATGATGTAATGAGAAGTGCCTGAAAAACTGCCTTCGCCAATAACTCATTAACCTCTGTCCTTCCTGGGTTGAAACAGAAAATAGGAACTTGAACAAAGATACAGACAACACCAGTTACCTTTCAATTGTTTTGAGAAGAGCAAGCTGAAGGAGGAATCCAATGCAGCAAAATTATGTACCAGTCTCTTCCCATCTATTGTGGAAAGGGGCAATAGGAGGAGGCCATTCAGCCCCTTCAGCCTGTTCCACCATTCAATTAGATCTTGACTGGTGTGTATCTTCACTGCATTTACTGGCCTTGACTCCCTCACCCTGAATCCCCTTACCCAACTAAAATCCATTAATCTCAGCTTTGAAACATTCAATTGAGTCCTGCACCCACCCGCCCCCCCCCCACCACCACCATTCCCCCTCCCACCAACAGCTTTTTTGACAGAGAGCACTCCAGATTGCCACCACCCTTTTGTGTGACGTGCTTCCTGACATCACCGTGAATCGCCTGGCTTCAATTTAGGGTTATGCCCACTTGTTGCAGATTTCCCCACCTGAAGAAACAGTTCCTCTCTATTTACCCTACTGAATCATTTAATCATTATAAACAGCTCAATTCGATCACCCCTTAATCTTCTATACTCAAAGGAATACAAGCCAAATCTACGCAACCCATCCTTGTAATTTAACCCTTTTAACCTCAGTAACATTCTGGTCAATCTGCACTGCACTCTCTCCAAGGCCAACATATTCTTCCTCGTGCCCAGAACTGAATGGAGCATTCTAGATGGGGCTGAATGAGAGCTTTATATGACCTGCAAATAACTTCCAGCCCTCGAGATGATGGCGAACATTCTATTCACCTTATTCATTAGTTTTTGTGCTTAACTTTTATTTATTTCTGTACATGGACCCCAACATCATTGTGCTTCTCGACATCTGCAAGCTTACCATTTAGAGAACGTCCCGATCTATCGCCAATCCAAAGTGGATGATTGCTCACTTTTGCGCATTGAGCTCCATCTGTCACAGGTTTGCCCACTCACCTGATCTATCCGTGTCCCTTTGCAACTTTCCACCACATACACAACTTACAGTGCCAACTAACTCAAATGCCAGCAGCAAGTGTGGATATACAGCAATCAATTCCTTCATCCAAGGTCATTTCTAACTTGGCTTGTCTTTTTTCTAGGGGTGGGTAGAGGGGCAGAGGAAGAAGCCTCCAGAAATGGATAGATTTCTGTCCCCACTATCAGCATCAAGTAGCTCTGTACCTGGCCAGGTCCGATCTACCCGGAATGCTGCATCAGCAATGCATCATGGCCCGACCACTGGAGTGACCTCTTGGTAGTATCATTCCTACGACAACCATCCTGTCACTCAGTTGGAGAACCCCAATTCTTGCCAAAGACAGACTTGCATTTATATCATGTCTTTCATGACCTTGGGTCATCCCAAACTGCTCTGCAGCCAATGAAGTACTTTGGAAGTGCAGTCACTGCTGTAATGTGGAAATGCAGCAGCCAATTTGTGCACAGCGAGATCCCACAAACGGCAACGTGATAATGATCTGGGTTTTTTTTTGTGTGGTGTAGATCGAGAGATAAATATTGGACAAGACACCAGGGAGAACTCCCCTGCTCTTCTTCGAAATAGTGGCCATGGGATGTTTTACATCCACCGGAGTGGACAGATGGGGCCTTGGTTTAAGGTGGCACCTCCAATAGCGCAGCACTCCTTCAGCACGGCACTGCAGTGTCAGCCTGGGCTTTTGTGCTCAAGTCTTGGAGTGCAACTTGAACCAGTTCCTCAGAGGCGAGAGTGTTAGCCAATGAGCCATTGCTGGAACTCGAAATTATGGGAAAGTTTCATGTTGCGCTCCTGTATCCTCTAGATCTCACATTGAAGCAGCTCTTGACCCATTTCATTAAAGAAGCTAGTGCAGGTACAAACTGTTCAATTCCCCCTCAGCAGTCTAGGCTCCATTTCATCTCAGGACAGCAGCAGTGTTATTGATATCAAGCTATCCAGATTAAAAAAAGATTCACTCTCAAGCCAACATATGTTGCTGTTGTGAAATCAATTTGTGAGATTCACAACCACAAACTACTTCCCCTGTGACCTTGTTTTATTATAGTCCCAGTAATATCCAGATCTGGAAGGATAAAATGTGTAAAGTGTCAGCACCATGGGGTTTTGTTTTTGTTTCAACTGGGTACAGTATGAACATGTCTTCTTTCTCAAAGTCCATCAAACTCTTTGTGAAAAGGTCAATGCACAATGGTTGCATGACACTGTTACCTCTCAGTCACACTCACTGTCACCATCGCTCCTTCCAGTCTGAATTCTTCCTCGCAGATTTCAGAATTTGGAAGCCATTTTACTTCAATGTTCCCCTCCTCCTGCCCTGAAAGTGCTGACCCCTACATGTCTACAAGCCACTGATACCACCTTCCTTCTGGTAACTTGACTAGTTTGTTTTTTTAAAAAAGATTCTCTCTCTCTCTCTCACTGGAAAGCCAGTATTTTTCATTCATCCTTGGTTGCCTTCTTGAACTACTGCAGTCCATGTGGGGTAGGTAGACCCTCAGTGCTGTTAGGAAGGGAGTTCCAGGATTTTGACCCAGCGACAGTGAAGGAACAGTGATACAGTTCCAAGTCAGGAAGGTGTGTGGCTTGGAGGGGAACTTGTAGGTGGTGGTGTTCCCATGTAGCTGCTGCCCTTGTCCTTCTAGTTGGTAGAGGTCATGGGTTTGGAAGGTGCTGTCGAAGGAGCCTTGGTGCATTGCTGCAGTGCATCTTGTAGATGGTACACACTGCTGCTACTGTGTGTCAGTGGTGGAGGGAGTGAATGTTTGTGGATGGGGTGCCAATCAAGCGGGCTGCTTTGTTCTGGATGGTGTCGAGCTTCTTGAGTGCTGTTGGAGCTGCACCCATCCAGGCAAGTGGAGAGCATTCCATCACACTCCTGACTTGTGCCTTGTAGATGGGGGACAGGCTTTGGGGAGTCAGGAGGTGAGTTACTCACCACAGAATTCCCAGCCTCTGATCTGTGGTAGTAGCCATGGCTACATGGTTGCTCCAGATGAGTGGCCACGCTGCAAGTGTCTGACTAACAGAGGGCATCCTAGTCCTTTCCTCACCAGACAGAAACTTTCCAAACCAATTCAGTGGAGATATTGAAAATGAAGAAGTTAAAACCATTCTCAAATGCTAATAAATGAACTTTAAACTGGATTCCAAAAATCATGACTGGAAATGACATCAGTATGAAAGCACTGCATCCAATTTCATAAAATATAATGGATACCAACAGAGATGGAGGAGGAACTGGTTGAGCAAGTGCTCCTACAATAGTATTATCTAGCAGCCAGAATACAACATCCAGCGGCAATTGTGCAATTTGTTCCACGTCACAGCGGGAGAACAAGTCTTTGATGGCCACGTCACCTTACAGACTACTGTTGGGAGAGATGGAAATTTTAAAAAGAAATGCAGTTGTACTTGGTTCAATCAAAAAGGTGAAATCATCAGACAGAGGGCTTTGAAACAGGGCAGGCCGATAGGAGTTTCTGACTTCATGTCTTTATGGAGTGGAACTGTAACCGTTAAACTCCAGATTAAAACCCATCTGGTTCACTGATGTCCTTAAGGAAAGGAAATCTTCCTTTCTTAGCCAGTTTGGCCAAGATGTGACTCTGAACGGCCGAGCAAGCTACTCAGATATATTTTTTTTTTAAACTGCAAATGATTCAAGAAGGCTGCTCACCACCACCTTCTTGAGGGCAGCTCAGGAAGGGCCATAAATGCTGGCCTTGCCAGTGACACTCACCCCAAGAATGAACAAAACAAAACCGACTGAAATGACATTTTCATATTTCATAAAAGCATGTAGCAGATTGGATGTAGATTCACTGAACATGGAACCCTTACAGTTGGGAATAGGAAAGTGTTTGAACAAAAGGAGAAGGTTTCACATTCCAAAGGTTTTTGTCAAGAGTTTTGAAAGGCTAACATTAAAAGAAAAGGGAAGAGATTTGAGGGTGTGAAGTCCTTTGCCCTAAGGACTGCAGCTCACCACCTTCTCAAGGGCAATTCAGGATGGGAAATAAATGCTGGCCAAGCCAGCAACACCCACATCACATGAACAAATAAAAACAAAGTAACTTGCATTCTTTTCTCCGCTGGGCTGAACTCGGCCATCTGGGCCCCAAGATCTAGAATTCCCTCCCTAAACCCTTCCACCTTGCTCTCCTTTTTAAGACCTACCTCTGACCTATTGTCTCATTCTTTGGCTATGATGACGCTCCTGTGAAGTGCCTTGGGACATTTAACTATGAATCCCAGAGCTGAGGGCCGAGATGGCTGAAGACAACGCACTAAATGCGAGGCAAGGGTATTCGGGCATGCCCAAGAGGCCAGAATTGGAGGAATGCAGAGATCTTGGAGGGTTGTCGGGCTTGTGGAGGTTACAGAGATGAGGAGGGATGAAGCCATGGAGGGATTTGGACATAGGGATTTGAAAATCCACCTCAGGAGAGCTTACTTCAGTGTCCATTTCCCACGTTGGGCAGGCCAGGAAAGGTAGCTGATGTACTGCAGATATAATTCCATCTTCCCCCATCTCTGATGTATTTCCCTTCAGAAATCTGTCAGACAGTTGGAGTTCAGCCCAGCGGAGAAAAGAATGTAAGTTACTTTATTTTTATTTGTTCATGGGATGTGGGCATTACCGGTTAGGCCAGCATTTATTTCTCATCCCGAATTGCCCTTGATAAGTTTAACTATAGAAATGCAAGTTGTAGGCATATTAAGGCACATTGCTGGCAACAGGATAAGACACTTGTCAGGCAAGTACCAGCTACAGGAAGTGGGAGGGCTAGCAGTGCAGACAGGTTTAGCCTCGACCAGGGCCAGTACCCTATTTAGTTAACTGAGCTATCGCGAAGGGCACACGCACACTCTCGGAGGCAAACCGATGAAATGAACATCGGACATGAATGCTGAAAACACCAAGACTCCCCCCGAGAACTGTGTCACATTGGAGAGCCCGGTGACACCTCCAGCAAGTAGAGAGAGATGTCAGTGCCAGAGAGTTTGGACCTGCCTTTTAAGGCTTGGCTGCTGATGCAGAGGCTTCTCAGTTCAGCATGTGTGGATTGGGATAATGATGAAGGCTTCGACAGCTTCTGAAGTCATCAGTAAAGTGAACCAAGACACAGCTACTTCACAGGATCTTGTACCATTCACCGCTTCCATCACCATTTCCACCCCACACCAAGCTGACACGCTTTTCAAATCCAAGCTCTCTAATGCCTTCAGCATTACCTCTGGACTGACATGGTCATCTGTGTTGGACTGCAAGCCATGCTCCATAAACTTCGATTTCTCAAGTGAAACAAAAATAAACGGGAACAGAGATGGTAGAGGTCCCAGCTTCCAAATGTCTTTGAGCTGTTGCACATCTGGCAGCCTACTTTGTGAGAGAAAGACAGCAGCATCCAAGAAGTCCTTTAATAAAGCACAAGCAATGCACAGCAAGGTGGTGAGTAATGGAGCAAGTTGACCTCCAGCATCTCCTCCAAGGCCAGGAGCATCATCAACTTCTTTGTGAAGGATATATTCAAGTGCCCCCTCCCCCAGCCCATTCCAATCGCCAGCTCTCAGGAGATCCAGAATGATAGAGTACATCTGAGGCTGGCCAACACTGGCTAGCACTAAATCAAACTCTAACTTCCTCCTGAAGTTACAAAATCACCGAGCACAAGAGCAAAGCCTGAATCACTGATTGATCTTGGATCAAGTCTGAAGGCTCAGTTCCCACTCTTTCAGCTTTAATGAAGCGAATACAATGATAGTAGAAGGTGACAATGAATCATTGAGAGTTTACAACCCATCTCTCAGGTGAGTAAAATGCTCACAGCCGTGCTCAAGAAGAACCAGAAAGGATGGTTGCTCTGGGGAAGGAGATGGTCACGCCATGACCTTGGGAGGTTTGAGAGCACTGCTGTGACAGAGTGCACAATACGCTTGGCATCTGGGCTCTGCCAACTGACCTGAAAGTTCTTTATGCCAACACTGGGTCAAAAACATTTTAGAGGTCAAAATTGGTTACATCCTCGGCTCGATGGGAACAAAATTCGAGCGAGAGAGTTGGAAAAGTAAAACAAGTTGGGAAGCTATCTTTAAAGATTTCAAATCAGCCGTAAGTGGCCTGCAGTTGTCTTTCTTCCATTACATAAAAAAAAGCTTTCATTACTCTCCAACTCAAAGCAAATAGTCACACAATGTTCCAACTATCCAGCATTTGGACTAATAAAAAGACGCACCAGAAAAAAAAACATGCATTGAAACAGCTGCCAAAAAACAACCATACATTAGAGTGCCAAAAAAGCTTGGGAATTCACGTAGTGTCCAAAGATAATAACTGAAGACAAATACAGCAACAAATAAAGCCAAGGAGATAAAGCATCAGGTTAACCATAAGGTCAAACAACCATGTCACTCACATGTCAGCCTGAATTCCTCAAGACGAAACATCACGCTATTCAACTCTCTCAAAAATCAGTAGAAACCAGACATCTCATTGCAACTTCTGACCAACAGCAAAGCTTCTTCAGATCTTCAAGACTCAAAGGTCCCATTAACTTCATGTCTTCCTCTACCTAAGGTGCGAATGAGAGTAAAGGAGCTCTCCCACAATGCTATCAGTTTCTCAGTAACTGAACAACTTGGAAACCCTTAGGACATCTCACTGAGAACCAAAGCATCAGGTTGGTGGCAGCTGTGGCTCAGTGGGTGGCACTCATGCTCCCGAGTCAGAAGGTTCAGTGTTTGAATCCCACTCGAGAAGCTTGAGCGCATAATCCAGGCTGGCACTCCATTACAGTACAGAGGGAGAGCTGCACTATCAGAGGAGCCATCTTACAGATCAGGTATTAAACTGAGGCCCAGTCTGCTCACTCAGGTGGATGTAAAGGATCCCATGACACAAGCTGAGGAGGAGCAGGGGAGCTCTCCCCAGTGTCCTGACCAATATTTATCTCTCAACCAACATCATTAATAAACAGATTATCTGATCATTATCTTATTGCTGTTTGTGGGAGCTTGCTGCGCACAAATTGGCTGCTGCTTTTCCTGCATTACAGTGACTACACTTCATTGGCTGTCAAGCATTTTGGGAGATTCTGAGGTTGTGGAAGCAGCTATATAAATGGAAGTCTGTCTTTCCAGTGTTCCATAGCATGTAACTTGATTGGTTTGCATGTCACCATGTACTCTGAAAATGAGACCCCACTTTTGATTCATCAACGGGCCATTTTATGATACCCGGCAGTTTGCTCAAACAAAACAAAAAACAGAAAATGCTCAAGTGCACAGTAAATGCAGAAAACGTGAGTTGAAACTGTGCCCCTCTTCCTGAAACATTCAGCTTTTTAATCCCTTTGCAGATACCAGGAGGCCTGCTGTGTATTTCCAGCATTTCCCCTTTTCACTTGAAGTTCTTTGAAATCATTACTTTTCTCAGGTTCATCAGCGGACAATGCCGTGAATTACAAGCGACATCTTGACTCAATAGTTCAGAAGGAAGCTAAGTGCTGAAATACCTAATGGACACTGGGACAAAAGTGAATCCTTCTCAGGGAGGAGGAGCTTTAGAAACAGGGTATTTCAAAAGGACACAAATTAAACTTTGAAGTCACTCCAAGAGGGCAAAGAGAATGCCTATCATGTTGCCTGTGTGATTGCAGTACTTCTGATCTCAGCAGTTCTGCAAATAGAAACAATGTGGAGGGGGTGGGCTTCAATAGTTCTGCAGCTTCCTGCTGGCAAACAGGAATTACAGTCAGGGCATTTAATACTTCCCAGTGGTTCTTGCTCTCATTCAGATTAACCCCTCACTCCCCAAGTTCTGTTGAATCCATAGCACTCACGGCAGCTTTCCACTTTGACAACTGAGACAAGCAAGCTTGAAGATAGAGCCTGGGAATGACTGTTGTTGCATTCCTCTGCCTGCTCAGTTAAAGAGTGAACAGAGGACCAGACTTACAACGTGTGACGTGCCACCCGTCCACATCACCAACCGTTCATCTCTTGGCTTATATTTTCTGGTTTTGCGCCCCACTTAATGTTTCAAGTCCATCCCAGAGTCCTTCTGTCCCTCCCCATGCCATCTGAACTGAAGGCTGAGACTCATCACTTCCTCGAGCACCAGCTGCCCTCTGGTATTTCCCCCAAATGGTCATTCTTCACAGGAATGGTAGTGCTGTGGTTATTTAACAGCATTAATTCGCACCACACAAGTGCCGGGCAATAACCATCTCCAACAAGAGAGAATCTAACCATCTCCCCTTTGCATTCAATTGCATTACCATCGCTGAATCCCCCACTAGCAACATCCTGGAGGCTACCATTGACCAGAAACTGAACTGGAGTAGCCATATAAATACTGCAGCTACAAGAGCAGGTCAGAGGCGGGGAATCCAGTGGTGAGTAACTCACCTCCTGACTTCCCAAAGCCTGTCCACCACCTCGAAGGTACAAGTCAGGAGTGTGATGGAATACTCTCCACTTGCCTGGATGGGTGCAGCTCCAACAACACTCAAGAAGCTCGACACCATGCAGGACAAAGCAACGTGCTTGATTGTCACCCCATCCACAACATTCCCTCCACCACCAACGCACAGTGGCAGCAGTGTGTACCATCTACAAGATGCACTGCAGCAGCGCACCAAGGCTCCTTTGACAGCACCTTCCAAACAGGTGACCACTACCACCTAGAAGGACAAGAGCAGCAGATGCATGGGAACACCACCAACTGCAAGTTCCCCTCCAAGCCGCACACCATCCTGACTTGGAACTATATCGCTGTTCCTTCACTGTCACTGGGTCAAAATCCTGGAACTCCCTTCCGAACAGCACTGTGGGTCTACCTACCTCACATGGACTGCAGCAGTTCAAAGCGGCAGCTCACCACCACCTTCTCAAGGTCAATTAGGGATCGGCAATAAATGCTGGCTTTGTCAGCAATGCCCACATCTCATGATTGGTTAAATAATAAGTGCATTCCTGGACATGCGACGGCAGGGTATTTGGTTGTGGGGAGGATTGTGACCGAGTCAAGCTCCGTCCTTGTCTGCTGTTCACACTCATGCACTTAGTAACAAGAGTTAATGGGCAGCAATGAAGTTCAGACTTGGCTGGATCTCTTCAGTCCACAGCCAGACAGATAAGCCAGTTCCCAGGCTTTGGGCCACTGCAATGCTGAAGAGGACAATCTAAGACTCAAATTTTAATTGCAACTTAAGAAAGTTGTTCATTTATTCAAATACATAGAATGTACAGCACAGACACAGGCCATTCGGCCCAACTGATCCATGCTGGAGCTTAGGCTCCACATGAAACTCCTCCCACTTGACCTCATCGAACCACAGCATCACCTGCTAAATCGCAAAGTACTACAGAATCAATGAATTTGAGGAAATGTAGACATAGATGAAGCACTGGCAAAAACTACAGCCAATTAGTGTACAGCAAATTCCCACAAAGAGCTAATTGAAGACAACTGAACAGTACAATAAGCAGAAATGTAAATACAATTAGCATATCAAGTGCAATTTCCTACCCACTGCAATGCAGCAAAATTCTCAGAAAACAACTGACACACATCTTTCAGAATCTCAAAGGCTATGTGGTGTTGTTGAGGGTTAAAGGAAGTAACTCGAGCTCTGTAATCCTGCTAGCAATATTTGCCTTTGATCAGTGGTGTACAAAAACAAGGGTTCATTTGGTTAATTGTCCTGCCACGTGACTTACACTGAGCAAAAACTGGCTAGATGCTGGTTCGAAACTGCCTCTGGTGTATTCTACCCCTATTGCCTCGGTGCTCACATCCAAAGCTCTCCAACATCATTTTAATACGGACTTGGAAAAATTCTTTGTAATGGGATTTGGATTCCATGAAAATATCGAGAAAGAAGTTGTTCTACTTTAAAACAACATATCACGGCACAGGATACATTTATCCAAAAAAAAACAAGCACGTGAGTTAGTTACACTTTGGCTAATTTCCAATCTGAAATGATACATCAATGCATATACCCTTGTGAGTTACATGGGACTCAGGCAACCCCAGAGAAAAATGTCAAGATTTGCTCAGCCTGGTTACTAAGAAGACAGGCTGATAAAAAGTGGCTTTCCCTGAGGACTTGGCTGAAAAAGAATTGATTAGGTATACTCAGAGGGTCATATCAGAGAGGCACGTGTCAGGTAGTGGTGGCACCATCGCAACATAGCAAGCAGTTTGGGCGCTGACAAAGGGTCTCCAACCAACGGAAGATGAAATGGTTATCCCTTCTCAACACTGTGGGTCTCAGGTCTATTTCACTCCTAAATACTTTCTTTAACCCAAATAAAGATCACCTCATGGTTTCCTCACACCCTCCCTGTTGTCAAAACCTAGACGTCCAAACAGAAATGGTTAACGGGCCCAATACTGAAAGTGAAATCTCAAAGATTGCGCAAAAGACAGTTCCCACAGGATCCTATTGTGTCTCCAAGGCAGACTTACTGCCAAGACTAGGCACACGTTACCAACTAAGTGTTTGCCAGTAGCAATGAAAACAAATACCCCACATTCTTGGTTGGAACACGATCTGAGATCAAACAGTCCAAGCAGCACTGCAAGCTGTGGAACATCCTGGAGAAATTATTTTTTAACCTTATTTCCACTAACTCTGGGTAAACCACAGCTCCATCAACACTGTGCAATGCATGATTTACTTTCAAGCCGTTAAACTTCCTTATATACTTATGCACAGAGCTTAATACCTCAATACATGTTATGCGTGGTCATCCTATTAAGCAAAAGGCTGCACAGACCCATTGGTAGACCAGTTGCAACAATATAATCTTACTACTGAGGCAAACAGACAATGTCCCAGGTTCAAATCCCAGTCTGCAACAAGTTATAACAGCAGTCGGGACACATTGACCAGTCGAAAGGCCCATGGGCACGAGACAGGAAAACCAGTTAGGACATTGCGTCTGATCCCTCCTGGAAGTTTGCAGAAGTGGTCATCAGCTGGGAAGATGCAGTGGACAGTGGTGCTGATCTCCATCATGCTGATACAAATAGACCATTGGCCAAGAGCACGAGCGGTCTGCCAGCATCTCCAGAACTGTACCCAGCACAAGTCAGTACCCTCAGGAGATGTGGGAAGAGAATAACGCAATCCTCAGTCACACAAATACACCCTCAGACATTTCCCCACCCCCCGCCCTCCCCAAGCTCGGTAACAATCAAAATGAGAATCCAGAGATCGAGTCCCAATGCACCAAGCCATGGGATCACTGATTTTTGACACTATTACAGCTGGGTAGATTGAACATGGCTGACCTGTCTCCAGCTGTCCCTGACTTTGGGGAAGCTCAACCATCAGACACATACTTGTGAACTCAGCTTTAAAGAAACTAAGTGCTCACACTCAAGTCACTCCTGGTGATGTTGCCCTTCTATGAATCAAACCTGTGGATTAAGGTGGTGAGAAAGGGGTAAATCAGACACACAGGTCATATTGTACAACTGCTTCCATCAGGTATTAAAGGTGATCAGATTGACAGCTTCAAGCTTTCTCTGCATACCAGTTAAGATAACCCAGAAATGTACAACTCCATCCAAATGATTTCCTTTTGGAGTTACCTACTTGGGTAGTTAACATCTCACGCTCCGCCCAGCTGACTGCTGGTACAAGCGTTTGCTCCTCTACCAATACTACCCTTTCTCCACCCTGACGCCAGTACTCAGGATCCAGGGCAGATCCAGCTCAATATCTCAGCAATCCACCTCCAATGACACTAGGCTGATCCAGTTCAAAGTGAAGCAGGTTATGGCAAGATAGCAAAATGGAATTTCTGAAGGTGTGGGGAAAGGCACCATTTTAATTTGGCTCTTCCTTGTCTGCAATCAGCTTTGACTCATTTCTAAAGAACTTTACCTGTAGTAAAATATCTCAAGATGTTTCATAGATGCACAAAAAGTAGAGCAAGGCTATGGGGGGAGGAGCGGCGGGGGAGTTGTAAAGGAAGGACCAACATCCCTGACTTTGATGAGTTTGCCTTTACATTGATGCTCAGGAGGTCAGTGGAGAGGTCAACGTTGGAAGTGAAGGAGGTACATGTGGGGTTTGTGGGGTGGAAAGCAGAGAAACCTGGCTCGAGTTGGGCGATACTGAAGAGGCAGCAATTGTTGACTTGGACAACGTGTTGTTCTGGCTCCCATTCTCAAACACAACCAGAGAGGGTGATGGAATTGAAACACTAGGTCGTGGAGTTCTTGAACGAAGCAGAACAGGATAGCTCTGTACTAGTGCAGAAAGCTCTCATTCAGCCATAAGTCACGACCTGTGAGATTAGTGGGGTTGTGGAGTAGTAATGCTGGCTGGATTATGAAATAGCCCCATGCCTATTGATAATGCTTTCAGAGACAAGCATCTGGACAAGGGACAAGAGTCAGCCAAAGTTAGCTGCAAGAGGTATGCTGGCTGTTTTCCTCATAACTGTTCCAATACAAAGTGCGAGCTGGGCTGCAGATAGAGCAGTTAGCAATGTTGAATACCTTGGGGAGGTTGATGGGGGCAAGAACAGCATGCATTTTCATTGCATCTTCAATAATAACATGGTAACCACACACTGAGCAGTGACACTGATCAGTGGTGTGGACAATCTAGATCTTGAAATGGCCAATAGCTCCAATTGCCTTTCTCAGCTGTACCAAAAGCAAGGTGGAATTCACTGAGAAGAGATACAAACAGCCGAGAAGCCTGTTAGCTCCAGTTACACCCCTCATTATACCACATTTCTTCCACTTTCTCAGTAGGTGTGGCAGCCTGTGTTCCAAGCTAGTATCCTAATGACTAACCTGTAACATTGGATCAACAGTATGTGTAAAACATCAATGAGGTATTGTAGAGGCATTAGGAGAGAGCTGGAACAGGTCACTGCTGACTCCATTTGGGTCTGGCACAATGCACTGCTGGGGAAAAAAATAAGAAAACAAACAGATGACAACTGTGACAGACTGGCAGGTAGGGGAGTAGCTACAGGTGTTTTGATATGGACTGTCAGAAGGTATTCAATAAGATTATTCCAAATGGAAGTTCATAGAATTGGAAGGTAACCCTGTCACGTGGGCTGGAAATCCATTGCAAAATAGCAGACAGAGGGCAAGGATGAAGGGAACATTCTTGTATTGCGGATGACAAAGTGTTTCCCTGAGAAGCCTTAGCTTCTCCCCATCACTGAGTTGGATGAAGAAATCGAGGGCTGCGTATGCAAGACAGGAAGTTGATGGATGGCAGCAGTGAGTGACAAAGGGGCACAGCCAACTGAGTGGGGAAAAACTGCGACAGAGGGATCATCGTCCACTTTCGGTTCATTATGGTAAGAGAGTCAGAACTCTGGAAAAAAAGGAATACAAGTCCAGGTACACAAGTCATGAAAAACATGTGCACAGGTGGAATACAGAATAAAAAAGCTTCAGAGCATATCTTTCATAATTTGATGTTAGGACAAGCAGTCAGGCGTGGGACTCGGGCTTGTGGAGTAGTAGCCTTTATCTCCAGCAGTTGGAATACAAGTGAGCAAGTCACACCTCAGGAAAGATACAGTCATCTTGAAAGGGTGACAGTCAATTCACCAGAATAACACAGGGGATGAAAAGGTTAATCAGAAATGCAGGTTGTGTAATCTTGGTTCTATTCCTCTGTGTTTAAACGGTTGGGAGGTGCTGCAAATGATCAACTACAGAAACCATTTCCTCTATTGGGGGGAAATCCAGAAGAAGTATCACTCTTGAAATTAGAGGGAGGCATTTAGGAAGGATATCAGGAAGCAAATTGGAACTGAGCACAGCACCAAAAGTTACATCCCCTGTCACTGAGGTACTCGCCCATCAAACCTTCCCCAGTTCCAATCCTGATACCACTGGTCTGTCCTCAATTCAGTGCCTCAGCTGCAGCAATGAATCTGAATCCATCCCTTTAACACAAAGTGTAAAGCATTTTGGTTGGAAGAATCAGGAGAGGCAACATTAAAGGTACAATTTTAAATGGGGTGCAGGGAGAGAGAGACCTGGGAGTTTATTTATTTTTATTTAGAGATACAGCACTGAAACAGGCCCTTCGGCCCGAGTCTGTGCCGACCAAGAACCACCCATTTACACTAACCCTACAGTAATCCCATATTCCCTACCACCTACCTACACTAGGGGCAATTCACAACGGTCAATTTACCTATCACCTGCAAGTCTTTGGCGGTGCGAGGAAACCGGAGCACCCGGGGAAAACCCACGCAGACACAGGGAGAACTTGCAAACTCCACACAGGCAGTACCCAGAATTGAACCCGGGTCCCTGGAGCTGTGAGGCTGCGGTGCTAACCACTGCGCCACTGTGCCGCAGCGTACACTAATCTTTGGAGGTGGAGAAAACATTAAAAAGCCTTTACTTTATTGGTAAAGGCATAGAGTACAAAAGCAAGGAAGTTATGCTCAACGTTTATAAAAAACACTAGCTAGGCCTCAGCTGGAATACTGTTTTCAATTCTGGGCACCACACATTTGGAAGGATATTAAGGTCTTAAAGGGGGTGCAGAGGAGATTTACTCAAATGGTACCGGGGACGTGACTTCAGTTATGTGGAGAGATTAGATTCTCCCACAAGGGGAAAAATCCTTTTTATTTAGATAATATGCTTCTTTTTTATTCTTCCTGCCAATGCAACTTTAACAGCTGACCCCATCAATGTAAATGTACAGATGAAAAAGCACCCGGTTAACGGTTTCTAACTCCTGCTAACTTTGACCAGACCCCCGCTGTGTGCACTTTCTCGACCATGACGAGCAATGGAATACACGCCTTGTTTGAAACTCACACGTTGAGCTTCATACGGAAATGTATTCGCCCAGAAGACATACTGGGAGTGCTGGGGACCGCACTGGCTCCGATTACAATACTCTCTGTAGACTTAGCCAGTAACCACGGCTTGAACGACACACCATAAAACACATTCACATTTCCCAGCGCAAAATACAAACAGGAAGGAGGCAAAGCTGTACAGAGAAACCGGTCAGTGACACAAACAGCAGCAGCTCCTACCCACACACACAAACATTTCCGGGCTTCATACCGGTACTTTCACCGGAATAATAGGTGTAAATCCATGCCCAAGGTGAGCTCTCTCTCCCCTGCCACCCACCCTCCCTACAGCGTGGCATGAGGGGCAGATAGGGCTCGGCTCGGACACCCCAAATCCCTGCTGCAATGCTTAAAGTTTGAAGTGCCCACTGGAAAAAGGAGCTGCTGTCAGCTTACCTTCTCTCGCCTTCAGCAGCACGGTGTTGGCGACAATATTCTCCAGCTCCATGGAGGTGGGTGGTCAACACTTGGCGTTTGCTGGGGTTGGGGAAGAAAGGGGAGGGGGTGCAGAGTGAGGTAGCTCCTCTTACACAAAGCCAGCTTCCTGGGGATCCCCTCTCCGGATACAATGTATCCGCCGCCTTCCAATTGTAATTTCCCCCTTTGGATACACAACGTTCCACAGGCGTTCCTCAGCCGCGGGGGGGGGGGGGGGCGGGGCCTTCGCCCAGTGACGTCAATCCATGCGTCATTCACGCCCCCACACCGCGCATGGCCACTGGCCAGGTTGCTGCAGGCTCATAGCTCCCTGGGAATTGTAGTCCTCTCTGCTTTCTGCTGCTGTGGAATGCACTGCGAAAGACTTGCATTTCTATAGCGCCTGTCACGACTCTCAGGATGTCCCAAAACACTTTACAGCCAATGAAGTACTTTTCAAATGCTACACTTGGGCTGATAAATGGCAAGTAACATTCGCGCCACACAAATGCCAGGCAATGACCGTCTCCGACAAGAGAAAATCGAACCATCTCCCCTTAATGTTCAATGGCTTTACTATCGCTGAATCCCCCACACACATCCTGGGGGTCACCATTGACCAGAAACTGAATTGGACCAGCCACATAAATACTGGTCAGACGCTGAGAACTCTGCGGCGAGCAGCTCACTTCCGGACTCCAAAGCCTGTCCACCATCTACAAGGCACGAGTCAGGAGTGTGATGGAATACTCTCCACTTGCCTGGATGGGTGCAGCTCCAACAACACTCAAGAAGCTCAACACCATCCAGGATAAAGCAGCCCGCTTGATTGGCACCTCATCCACCACCTTCAACATTCACTGCCTCCACCAGATGCACAGTGTCGGCAGTGTGTACTATTTACAAGACTGCTGCAACAACTCAACAAGGCTCCTTAGACAGCACCTTCCAAACCCGCAACCTCTACCAACTAGAAGGACAAGGGCAGTAGATGCATGGGAACACCACCACCTGCAAGTTCCCCTCCAAGTCACACACCATCCTGACTTGGAACTATATTGCTGTTCCTTCACTGTCGCTGGGTCAAAATCCTGGAACTCCCTTCCTAACAGTACTGTGGGTGTACTTTCACCCCAAGGACTGCAGTGGTTCAAGGAGGCAGCTCACCACCTTCTCAAGGACAATTAGGGATGGACAATAAATGCTGGCCGAGCCAGTGATGCCCACATCCCATGAATGAAAATAAAACACTGTCATGTAGGAAACGCAGCAACCAATTTGGACAGAGCAAGCTCCCAGACACAAGAGCAGCGAATCTGTTTCTGTGATGCTGATTGAGGGATTATGACAGAGTTAATGATCACAAGATTGTTTCCAGTCTGGGAAACCCAGTGATAACAGGACACAAATTTATCATAATCTTAGAGAATAAATTTCTTCAGTGTCATTTGAAGTGGAATTTTCTGCAACCATAAGTCACTCTTGGAACACAATCCAGAAATTCTTTTGACTACTGAAAAATCTGTGATTCCCCAGATTCTTAAAGTATGAAATAGTCTCGACCACTCAATGATTATATTGGAGCTTACCATGCAGGACAGCATCAAGGTTAGAAAAGAGAGACAAGACCCACCAGAAGACTGATATTACTGGCATTCGATACATTGGAAAGCCTGAAAGGAAGGAATGACCAAGGTGACTAGTTCCTGTTTTGAGGTCCTCGCTTTCCCAGGAGAGTCTGCAATAAGTTTATTTCAACACACGGGGTGGGGTTAGTGAGGAAGAGAGTGCAATTCTGTATTTCAAACGAAAAAGAACAAGTTCAAAAGAGCACAGATCAAAGAAAATAGAAAGAACAGAACTTATATTTCTTGAGCACCTGTCACAGTTGTGGGACGTCCCAAAACATTCCATACTCAAAGTACTTTCTGAACTGTGGTTGCTGCGGTATCGTAGAAAAAGAAAAGCAGAAAGGTCGAGTCTTGAGACAAGGAGAAAGCAGTGCAGACAGGATGGGGAGAGAAACAGGGAGGAGGAACAAGTTTTTCCTACATTTCGCAGGAGTACCAGGTGCTGAAGAAGTGTCAGACGTGAGATTGTATTAAAGAGTCACCCAGCTTTTCAGGGTGCAGAGAACATTAGATCATAAGAAATAAGAGTAGACCATACGACCATGAGCCTGCTCCATCATTTAATTCAATCATGGCTGATCTTCTGCCTCAACTCCACTTTCCCACCCTCTCCCCAAATCCTTTAATTCTCTGAGAGACCAAAAATCTGTCTATCCCAGCCATAAATATACTCACTGATGGAGCATCCACAACCCTCTGGGGTAGAGAATTCCAAAGATTCACAACCCTCTGAGTGAAGTAATTTCTCCTCATCTCAGTCCGAAATGATCAGCCCCTTATCCTGAGACTGTGCCCCGTGTTCTGGATTCCCAGGCCAGGGAAACAACCACTCAGAGTCTAAAGCTGGACCTCAAGGTGCAGAGAAAAAAACAGCCAAAAATGTTCACAACTGGAGAATTAAAAGATTAAGTAACGAAGGAACCTGCACTGCAAGCATGCAAACAAACTGACACACCTGTTATGACCAGGTGAGAAAGGGGTCTAGGGGTTCCCTCTCAGCCTCTTCCTGGTTTGGCCGTAACAGGGTTTTATTTTTAAAACACCAGTGATTTTAGCTTCCCCCCTCAGTGAATCCTTGTTCACTGCTCTCCAATTGTAATGGCAAAAAAATCAACCAGACAGGTTTTCTTAGATTTAAACAAGAAAGGTGTAAGTTTATTAACCTTCACACTTTAATTCAGTTAAAACTACTCAAAATATGCGACGTGACCACCTAGCATGCATAAGCGATCAACCCTCACGCAGATAGAGACAGAAAAAGGAGAAAGAATCAAGAGGAATGCTTTGAAGCAATAGCTGTAGTTCATTTACTGTCTTTTGAGTTTGATGTAGTCTTTGATTGCAGTTAAGTCTTGCTGTCTCATTGGGGCCCGATATACACTTTCAAACCTGTTTCGATGGTTTTCTGTCTTGAGGCCGAGTCTCTTCCGTGGGTCCCTGTCATTGCATGAGGCAGAGAGAGAGAGAGAGAGAGAGAGAGTAAGAGAGAGGAAGATGCTGTCTTCTTGAAATCCAGTTGCAGCCTCTTTTTTTCGTGAGAGTGTTAGAGACAGGGAGAGATGCTCCCTCCTCAACTTCAATTGCAGTCTGTTTTTTTCTGTGTGGCACAATTCAATTCAAACCAAACCTGGGTCAGCAGGGCAGTCATGTGACCATTTCCTTTTCTGGAACAACGTGCCCGGCGAGGTTTTGTAGATTCTTTCAATCATAGTAGACATCCTCAGTAGGGGGCTTGAATGCTGACTTTCGCACAGTTAATGTCTTGTGATCAAAATCCATTCTGGGTACTGCCTGTGTGGAGTTTGCAAGTTCTCCCTGTGACTGCGTGGGTTTCCACCGGGTGCTCCAGTTTCCTCCCACCGCCAAAGACTTGCAGGTTGATAGGTAAATTGACCATTGTCAATTGCCCCTCGTGTAGGTAGGAGAATGGTAGGGAATATGGGATTAATGCAGGAGGGGATGTGGTAGGGAATATGGAATTAATGTAGGATTAGTATAAATGGATGGTCAGCACAGACTCGGTGGGCCGAAGGGCCTGTTTCAGTGCTGTATATCTCTGTATGAATGAATAAGGGAGTAGTTCCAATATCTTCACCAGGAATGCAGGTGCAACCATGTTTTCAGTCCAGTAAGAGTTTAAAATTAATGTTCCATATGACAAAGTTAATATGCCTCATTCTTGGCAAGTGTGGTTTTCCTCACACACCTTTAAAAGTTACATAGGAAGACGAAGTGGCCATTCAGCCCATCAAGCCTGGTCTGTCCTTTAATTTGATCATGGCTGATCTGTACCTCACCTCCATTTACCTGCTGTGGATCCATATCCCTTAATAGCTTGACCCAAGCTAAAATCTCACCATCTCTTCAAAAGATTTTAAGAAAGAGACTTACAGAATTTCACTACCTGTGTGTGCGGAAAAGTATGTCCTAATTTCACTCCTAAATGGCCGAGCTCTATTTGTTCTTTTTTTAAGATGTGACCCCTTGTTCTGGGGTCGCCCCACAACAGGAAATAATTTCCCTGTATCTACTCCATAAAATACTTTCATCATATCCTTGCTTAGATCACCCTTCAGAACACAGGATCTACAACATATAACAGAATGGGTACACTTGGAAACAAAGGCAAGAGTGATTAGAAATGATTAAAATAATAATGACCAAGATTCAGGATCGATTCTTGTATAGCCACAAGTTTGACTGTTGGCTGGGGTAATGGATGCATTCTAATGTCCACTTCTGTAACTTGTTAACCAACTTAAATTGGCTTTCCTTACTCAGCTGAGGCCTTACTTGCCATGGAGTCAGGGAGTGCATGTATCTTCTTTGTTATAGCAATTCATGTTCACAGAAATATCATTTTGCAGAAGCCAGACTGTCAGTCAGAGGTGTCTACGAGCACAAAACTCAGCTCCACCACTCCCGTCACAATATATCAACTGTTTGTGCACTCGAGATTTTATTTTTAAGTTAACAAGTGTGCTGAGTGATAGTTTTGTTCACAGCACAGATAACAGGAAAACGGGACTGACTGGATTGCTGGCATGGACTCGATGGGTTGAGCAGCCTCCTTTTGATTGGATGAGCTAGTTATCAGGCTAGAAGTGAATGCTGCAGGTACTCTGCAAGACAAACATTCAGTGTCCAAACAAGATTTTTCTTGGCTGTTTTTGCAGAGGAGTTTCAAATAGTTGGGAGGGAAAAACAATTCAATTCGCATTCATTCACCGTCATTGCTAATAATTTTAAGCCTATTAAGATTTTAAAAATATATAAAGCTCACCAGTTTGATCAACATTTACTATAAAAGTGACTTTAAAATGTGGGTGAGATCTTGCCTCAATGCTCCATTCTAAGCAACCATTTTTATGATTCAGCACAGCCTTATTCCCATCTTTCCACAAATTTTTTTTTTATTTCCAAAATATACTTTATTCATAAAAATCTGTAAAAATTACATTGCCAAACAGTTTCAAAACAGCACCAAAAAATACAAACATTGCAAGGGAGATCAGTTTCCTTCAATACTGTCATGAGTTTCTTCCCAACCCTTCCATTTCACAATTGTCATGTCAATTACAGTTTTACATTTACAGCAATTGAGAATATTAACGATACAGTTCGAGGGGTTTCCCATGGATCCAGCCCCTCAGTTCAGCTTGGTGGGAGGACCTTACACAGTGGTCTTTCCCCAGTGAGCCTTTGCTGCGGCTGCCCCAAGCTTTAGTGCGTCCCTCAGCACGTAGTCCTGGACCTTGGAATGTGCCAGTCTGCAACATTCAGTCGTGGACAACTCTTTGCGCTGGAAGACCAGCAAGTTTCAGGCAGACCAAAGGGCTTCTTTCACCGAATTGATAGTCCTCCAGCAGCAGTTGATGTTTGTCTCGGTGTGCGTCCCATCTTCCCAGAAATGGTTTAATTTGCAAACCCTCAATCCAGCTCATCTCTGGGCCAGCTTGTGCTCTGAAACAGGGAGCACACTGACAGTGAACCACATCTGACTCATCACTGTAGCACGCACTGCCAATGAGGTGAAAGGATTGCCTTTATATCGCACTGTTCACAACCTCAGGACATCCTAAAGTTGTGTAGTCAATGAACTACTTGAGAACTGTAGTCATGGTTATAAATGTAGCAAACAAGACAGCCAGTTTGTGCACAGGAAGCTCCCACAAACAGCCATGAGATAAACAAGCTGTGTGTGTGTGCGCACGCATGTGTACGTGAAAAGGTTTCAGATCATGAGCTAAAAACACAAATCTCGGGCAAGATTACTAAGGAAAAGGAACTGAAAGTGAATTTTATTGAAGTGCCCACAACTTACTTACTTAGAAAAAATCTAACGCTCCCAGAAGTTTTTTGTGGCTCAAAAGGCAACATTATCAGTGTTTCCAAATGAAGTCCATAATCAAAAACTCTTAGTGAAGAGGGGAGTGTTCCCCAATCGACCCCAGGTGAATACGACTCTTGCCTTCAGTCCTATCTAAATGCAGATCTGTTGTAAACTGGTCTGTGTACTTGAGGTCACCCATGATACCCCACCCCCTCCTGTCCAAACTCATGATGCAATGGTGAGGTATTGGCACAGCTGGACCTGCAGTTTAATGCAACTCTTCAGAGATCAGAACATAAACATTCAAGGCATTCCTACACAGCCATGTACTTTTTTCAAAAAATTGTGTTAATGCTACAATTTGGAATGCATGAGAAATTATTTTGACTGCCCCACTTAAGGACACAGAGATGATCAAAAAGGTAAGTAACTCAACCACTGCTTTGCGAGAAGTGGAGGGTGCGTGAGCTCTGAGGCGGTGGTAATCTTCAGGAATGTGAATGTAAAACAGAAACAAACTGACCAGAATTACGTAGGTCATCGATCTGAAGTACAAAAGAAAGAAATGGGAAATGGGACAGAATCAGGAGTGACTAAAGTCAGGGGATGAATCATTCACTCGATCAATGACTGATTGGAGAGGAAATGAGATTGTTACAGTTTGGCAACTTGTTCAGAAAGCACAAGATGCCAAATTTGGTTAAGAGGTTTTTAAATATCAATAAGAGATAAGTCAAGCATTCAAGAGCAGAGTTTTAGAAGTCCCCAAATTGAACAAGATCCCGAGTGAAATAGCCAAAGTAGAAATCAGACATCTGTCATTCCAATGGAGGGGAGCAGCTGGAACTGGGAATTTATTGATGTTGGTGTCTTCAGACAAATAGGCACCAGAACTGATAAGCAATTCAGCTGAAGGAGTCTATGCAGCAAGACCTTCCCATTACAATATCCACATGCAATTTAAATGATGCTCGTCCTTTTGCCTCCACTGCTCTACCCAGAAACCTTGGTTGATGACTGTCAAGAACGTCAGTCTGCCTTTGTCAGTTTGACCCAGCGTCACTGGAGATCAATCTTCAGTCAATCACCTTTCTAAGCTGCCCAAGTCCCATCTTTCCTCTTAAGGCAGTCCTTACGGTGCTGGGGAAGGACTGTCAGCCACCTCTCCCAATAGCTGTCAAAGCTTGAACATCTCCCTGGTTGTCTTGGTGACCAAACCTGGTTAGCACTCTCCAAGACATGGTGCAAGCAGGCCACTACACTTGACTTCCTCTGACTAGGACTCCAGTTTGGGTGATAGAATTCAGCAACTGATATTCTGGTGGCTGATTGGCAGTTGTTGCTTCATTTGAGTCAACTGAAACCCACGGATTTAATTGAACCAACGTGTTCTGCCAGAAGAGACAGTCAGAAGCCTCTCTCACCCAGTAGCGTCATTCCTCTGCTTCAACCACAATGATTCCCGAAGCTATCTGACAGCAGGTGCTGGAGACCAGAACAGAACTACTCTTTGTCCCCTGCGAGCAACACCTCAGTCACCTCCAACACCTCCCCCCATTCCTACATCACCTTTCCATACCCGCACAGGAGATGCAACAACCTGCCCTTTTACCACCTCCCTTCTCACCATCCAGGGCCCCAAACACTCCAAGTGAAACAGCGACCTACCTGTACTTTGTTCAATTTAGTATACTGTATTCACTGCTCACAATGTGGTCTCCTCTACATTGGGGAGACCAAATACAGATTGGGTGACTGCTTTGTGAAACACGTCTGTCCAGTCCACAAGTGAGACCCCAGCCTCCTGTCACCTGTCGTTTTAATTCTCCACCTTGCTCCCACTCTGACCTTTCTGTCCTTGGCCTGTTCGTGTTCCAGGGAAGTTCAACACAAGCTTGAGGAACAGCACCTCACCTTTTGACTGGGCACTTTACATCTTCCGGACTCAAGGAGTTCAACCATTTTGGTTTTTAATCTTTTTTGCTGGTTCATTCCTCCCCCCACCCCACTGTTTTATCTTAATCACTTTACATTGTGTTCAGACAGCTGCTACCTTGCCATTGACACATCTTCTGTTTCTTACTTGTCCCATTAGTACTCCCTTGAATTTTGTAGCATGAAACCTTTTGTCATTTAATCTGTCCTGCCCTCGCCTCCCTTTCACTTGCTCGAAGCCCATTACATGTCTAACCTTTGCCAGTTCTGATGTTAAGTCACAGACCTGAAACATTAACTGTTTCTCCCTCTCTCCCCAGATGCTGCCAGATCTGCTGAATATTTTGAGCGTTTTTGTTTCAGATTTCCACCATCTGCAGTACTTTGCTTTTGTCCTTTCTCCCGTTAGTTTGTTGCCAGCTGATTGATCCTCATGGATATGGCTGGCTCCAAGGACTCCACAGTCACTGCACTACTGAAAACCAAACATCTCAGAAATTAAAGGAGTGACTGTCTCAACTCAAACATTTACTTCACGTTCATCATAAAATAGGAATTAATTCCCTCTCACACCAGAAGTCTCTGTGCTGCAGATAATCCCAAACATATGCTCACATCAGTTCATGTCCACGCTAAGGGCTGGTTAAAACGCCGTCAAATGGAAAGGAGCAATTGTTGACCTCAACGATTGAAATGTCTAACAAGAACAAACAGCACGTCCAACACAATGAAGAGCAACCATTCAAGGACTAGAATAAGCTGATTCAAGAGTGAAACTAGCAGCAAGCTAATCAGAAGGGTGCAGAAAACATGACTGGAGGAACTGGATAAGGGACGATGCGATCAGAAGGATTCAGTAACAGAGGGTGATGCAATATGGTGACACGGCTTCCTATGTCAACTGTTAATCACCAAGTGTTTTGTGGAGATGTAAACATTGCTAAGAGCAGTTGATCAGGAGACAGTAGTTCCCTTGTACTACATTAATAGGAATGGAAGTACTTTGTGTTGGAGATGTCACAGTCACCCAAACAGCAACCAACAATCCATTTCAATTTTGAAATATATAAATGGAATAATATGTAACCATGAACTTTAAATCCCACCTCAAACAGCCTCGAATCTGCTCCCCATCCCCCAGTAGATTGATAGTCTTGCCGGATGCAGAGGTCAGAAAGATCCCACATTCAATCACAGTCTGTGGAGTTAGCAGCTCTCACACAAGGCTGCAGCTGAGACACTACATTGATCCCAGGTATCATGGACAATATCTATCCCTCAAATTAACGTCACCAAAAAAGAACAAATTATCTGGTCATTATCACATTGTTGTTTGTGGGAGCTTGCTGTGCACATTTCCCACATTATAACAGTGACTATACTTCATTGGCTGTAAAATGCTTTGCAACATCAGGTGGTCATGAAAGGCAATATATAAATGCAAGTCTTTTTCTTGGGATCTTTTACACCCACTCAAGGAGGCAAATGGGGCTTCGACTGAACATCACTACTGAAAGACAGCACCTCCGACAGTGCAGCTCCAGGAATGTCAACCGAGATTATTTGGGGGTCAAGTCTCTGGTGTGGGACTTGAACCCATAACTACAGGCTCAAGAGGCTTGAAGGCTACCCATTGGCTACCACTGGCTCATGTGATATGGGAGTGGGGGGGTGGGGAGAAATAAATGATGGCTCAGGTTTATCCAACAATCAGCTGAACCGTACCAACCAGGCAGTCTCAGCTTTAAACACGACCTCAGGCCCAGTTAACTGATCTGCACTCAGGTTGCACACTGGACACTGCCTTTGACCTCAGCTGTTGAAGGGCCGGTCAGTCAGAGCTCCTGGTTAATGGACAGCAATTCTAGGGTTTTCATTGGGGAAGGGCTGTGCTTGGCTGCAGTGGCTCGCATGGTCAAATATCATGCTGATAAGTTCAATTTTAATATTCTTATCCTCATGTTCAAATCCGTCCTCCCTGCCCAGTAACTTCCTCCAACCCTACAACACTCAGATCTCTCCAATTCAGACTTGTGTGTCCCGACTTCTTCAACTCCCATCGTTGGCAGCTGTACCTTCTCACATCTTGGTCCTCAGCTCTGAAATTCCATCCCAACCACTCTACCTCTTTATCCTTGAAGACACAATACCTACCCCTCTTGGAGAAAGCATTTGATCACCTGATCATTCAACCCCGTCTCCTGCTTTGGCTCGGCTGTTAACTTTTGTCTGAAGGCACTTCTGTGAGCAACTTAGGGCAATCACTATGTTTATTATCTCTGTAGCCTCCTCCAGCCCTCCCACCCTCAGAGACTCTGAGTTCCTCAAATTCTGGCCTCTTGTGCATCCTCGATTTTAATTGTTCCACCAGTGCTGGCAGGGACTACAGCTGCCTGGACCTGATGCTCTGGAGTTCCCTCCCTAAACCTCTCCTCCTCTCTATCCTCCTTTAAAGACCTCCTCCAGACCTATCCCTATGGCCATCTAACATCTCATGTGGCTGTGTGTCAAATTTTGTTCAATAAAGCCCCTGTGAAGCATCTTGGGATGTTTTCCTCCATTAAAAGGCGCTACATCAACACAACTTATTGTACACACCAAGGTAGAGATATGAAGGCTGGTGACATCAGGTACTGTGCCCAGGGACCAATCTCATCAGCAAGAAGTCAGTGACTTCAAAAGGGGTGGTATGAGAGGCAAGAACATGGCAGAGACACAAAAGAAGCCCCTCTGACTGCACTGTTAATGAGTTTCAGTTTAAGGGGAAAACCCCAAGAACTTAGATGGGACCAACAAAAATAGCTAATGGCTTGGTTAATCTTGATCCTACAGAATACGTAGGACAGTACAATACAGTTTGAAAGAGAATGTGCCAACACCCAACAGGAGAGGCCCTGAATAGCCTCAAACAGGAAGAATAAAACTAGACAGATCACAAGTTCAAATCACATCAAGGAGGAGTGGTGGTCTGATACTGAATGTAATGTGTGCAGTGTTGGGCTCAATTCCCCTACTTCCTCCTAACTTTTCAGATTTCCAAGATTTGGCACCTTCATTAGTGCCTTGATTGTCTTTATCGATCGCTCTGGCAACAGGGGTCCTCCAAAATATGTGATTTAGATTCGCTGCCTTAGCAACAAATCCAACGAGTTCATTTACATTGCTGACAAAACAGTTACAAACCATAGGCAGCTTTTACTGCTGCAGAAAACCATTTTATTTGAGCTTGGTAATGAGACTGAGTGAACACTGAACACTTTGAGCCCACAGGTACAAGATTTGATGAGGCTTCAAAAAATAAATAAACCCTGAACAGGCATCAGATTGCTCCTGCAAGTCCGCATAACGAAACTCCACTCAAAGCTAGTGTCAGTCCTGCTCTCCCAGTCAAAGAAAGCAAATGCTGGGGCATCAATCCAACATGTCCTGGTACTGATCTACCCAGTACAGCATGCAGCATTGGGAAAACACAGCTTCACTTGGCACCTGTTTTGGACATGTCGCCAAAAACAGTTCAACAAACAGAACAATTTATTTATTGTTCTAAACAAGACACATGAAGTCAAATACCAGAAGCAGAACTGGACTGGAGAGAGAAAATACATAAACAAAGGCAAGATTTCAGAGTGACAAATCCCTTCACTAAAAAAAATATTTGCTGAAATAGTCTCCCCTCCACCACTGTGGGACCATCATTGCCACAAGGGCTGGTGTGATTCAGGCAGGCCTAGCTACACCGTCTCTGGGCAACTCGTCATGGGAAATTAATGAGGTCTTGACACAACCATTCACGTTGCAGAAAGAAAGTGCATTCTCTGAACAAGCATTTTCTTTCTTCCAAAAAAAAAATTACACTAAGCTCCAATCCAATTGCTACTTGATATTGAGAATGTTCCAATAGCTGGAGGGGGAGATAAAACTTCCAGCAAGCCTCAAAGTCAATTCCCTGTTCACCGCCTACCCCCACCCCATGCCAACTAACAGATCAATTAAAAGGTCCACAATATTGTTCATACGCTTGTTTTTACAAAGGGTTTGGTATTGAAAGCTAGTACGCCCCATCCCATTTGCCAGCTCATTGCATAGCTTTTCATATGGGGGACCCTCATTACTAAAGGAGGAAAGAGTGAGCAAACATCAGGGCAGTGCCCCTTTCACCACATTGAAGCAGTGGATCACTCGCCTGGTGCCAGCACATCACAGGACTGGAGTTGGACATGCACAGTCCAGTATTTGTGGCTCAGAATCAAACACTTTTTATAGACATTATATGTAAATAAATTCTGGTATCTTGACCATTTTGGGGAGATCACATTGTGTAATGCCATTCCCTTGTCATTGCCGACTCAGAAAGTCCAAATTTCCTTTCTATTCTGTGGAGTAGGAGAGATTTTGCACTCTGCCTTCGGACCAATCTCTGGAGTTGGGTTGCATGTTTCCACAAACGTGGCCAACGGCGAGATTGCCAGCATGATTATAGGTTGTCCAGGACAAGCTGGAGATGTAATCGGTAAGGAATTTGTACATTCATCCTTCTGCATTCACCCTCCAGTAAAACAATTAAAATCTGTGACGTTGTACCCTGTTGGCAAAAGGAAATGAAAAATCCAACCCTTTCAGTCAGTGCGAACAAGCTGCACAAATACTGAAAATGAGTTTGAAACTATAAGTGAAGTGCCAGTGTAGTTTGGAGACAGGCTCCCCACATCCCTTTCTTAATATTCATCCAGGTTGTCAAGCTGAGGGAGCATCAGCCCACGATCCTTAAAAACCTGAATCTTCAGCTTCTCTGCTTTGTTCCTGACTTCCTGCTCCAGCCGCAGTTCCTCCAGAATTTTCTCAATGGTCACATGCTTCAGGGTGGACATACTCTCTTTATCCAGATCCTGTAAAGGACAGTTCCGTTGATCATCACTTGCTTTCAGGGCACACACACACACACACACACACACACAGCAGTTTCCATCGGGATAGTCCCTCTACCTTGAACGCCCAACATTTCCAAGCTGGAAACGGGACAGGATGACTTGTAATTTACACCCCAAGCCGCCTCCTTCCTCTCATGGATTCACACCCAGATTAGACACATCCTCCAGAGTATATTTATTCTCTTAACTATAAAGTGCAGATCAAGGTTATGTCAAGAATGTCGTTCCTTCACTGTCACTGGGTCAAAATCCTGCAACTCCCTTCCTAACAGCACTGTGTGTGTACCTACACCACATTGACTGCAGCAATTCAGGAAGGCAGCTCACTACCACCTTCTCTAGGGCAATTAGGGATGGACAATAAATGTTGGCCAAGCCAGCTACACCCACATCCCAAGAGAATGAAAGAAAGAAGAAAAGCGCGGTGTGGCTCAGATCACCATCCCAGCTTCGTTCACACAGCACACCCCAGTTTGAGAACTTGTCACATCGGCCATTGTGGATAGACACTAGGGCCCTGCACTAGGCTCCCTACAGACCAGTGTTAATGGCAGATCACACTTCAGCGTCTTGATGAGAAACAGAGATCAGTCTGGGGATAAGAAGCTTGGCAAAATGGAACCAATCGCTCAGAGACTCACACCACTGCCAACAAGATCATGACCAATTCTCCAGAAAAGAGGGGCACCATCACTGCTGATAGATGAAAAGGAGAGGCCTGCCCTCAATGTTCTACTACCTGCTCTGCCACCCCAACCAACCCCACACAGTCTACAGTATGAACACAGAGCAGTGAAAACTTACAATCTCTCCCAGCAGGACCACGTTCTCTCCTCGCACGATGAATATTCCACGAGAGATGTCTCCATAGTTCTGGCCCACATGAATCCGTTCCAGTGTCTGGTGGAGCACCAAATTGGCTGCAGAGTTCGAATAATAAGAATAACTAACAGTTTCAACACAGCGGCGAGTGACTGCAGCATCACACTAGCTTCAGATACATTGTAAACACCCAGACAGCAAATGAAATGGTAATTTGTCCTCTCTCTCTCTAATTTGCCTCAGCACGGGGCAGTCAATCTGCCAAGTGCCAATTCTAAAGATGCTGTTGCATTTTCCTGTTTAAAAAACGGTTTCAGAAAAATGTATTGTGGATGCCTGGTCACATGAAATGTTCCACTCGGAGATCGATAGAAAGGCTTTTGGTCAGGTAAGGGAATGAAGGAATATGGAGCAAATCTACAGATCTAACAGAGTGGTAGAATAGGCTGGAGGGGCTGAATGGCATTTTGAACGCAAGGGAATAATATTACTCACCAAACTGATCGATACTTCTCAAATATCCGATCAAGGTCCGCCCATCTCGAAGAAGGACGAGGTGTTTCTCTGTAATATCAAACAAACAGAGTGTACAGATGATTTTCCCCGAGCTTCGAGGCCTTGTCTTGTTCAAGCTGCTCCCCTGGTTCTTGGCCTCCCCGCAGTATCTCAGGGACCAGACAACAAAAGTTGGCAGGCTATTTGACCAGGGGGACCTTTGCCAGAATGCAGCAAGAGTGTCCCCGGATCGTGCTCAAGTGGCAAACCAGGCTTCTTCCCAGCCTTGATTTCCGGTGCACACAACCCCACCCTCACTCTCTCCTTTTCCGTCCCATTGCCCCTAGCTACACAAAGCCCAATCCCTCTCACCTCACCAAGCTGACAGTCTCAACTTCACAACCACTGCCACACACATCAACTGGAATATATCCAACATCAAGATGGCAAGGACACATTCCCATTGACCGTCCTACCGACAGCTGTTTCTGTCCCCCAAACTGCAAATCCCATTCAAAACGTTCCTTAAAACCTACCTCTTTGACCAAGCTTCTGGTCACTTACCCAAATATCTCCTTATGTGGCTCGGTGTCAAATTCAGCCTGATTTACACTCTTGCGAGGTGCCTTGGGATGTTTTATTATGTTAAAGGTGCTACATAAATGCAAGTTGTTCTTGTTCTCAGTCTCACTCATCAATCAGTAATGGCATCAGTGCCAATGTCAAACTGTGGCAGTACCAACTTTTTGCCATAGTACAACAGCAGAGGACGTCCCTCAGTAGATGGTACACCAGCACTCTCTGGTGCTGAGCAGGAGGACTACATTAAGGGGAATCAAGAAACCATCTGCAATATAACAGGAAGAGGCCATTCAATTAGATCTTGGCTGGTGTGTGTCTTCACTCCATTTACTCGCCTAACTCCCTAACTCCTAACCCCTTACCCAACAAAAATCCATCAATCTCAGTTTTGACAAGTTTACTTGAGCCTTGTCGCCTCAACAGCCTTTTTGGAGGGAGAGGGAGAGAGAGAGAGAGAGTTCCAGATTGTCTTTGTGAAGAAATGCTTCCCGACATCACCCCATATCACCTGGCTGTAATTTTAAGGTTACGCCCCTTGTTCTGAACACCACAGCACCCCTCCCCCAGAAGAAGTAGCTTCTCTGGATCTGCCTGATCAAAATTCTTTAAATCAACTCAGTTAGATCACCCCTTAAATCTTCAACACTAAAAGGAATACCAGGTTAGTCTATGCAACCAGTCCCTGGAATTTAACCCTTTTAGCCCTAGTGACTGTCATTCTGGTGAATCTGCACTGCACTCCCTCCAGGGCCAATATATCTTTCCTGGGTTGTGGTGCCCACTACCGAGTTCAGGACTCTAGAAGGCGTCTAACCGGACCCTGTATTGCTGTAACATCACTTCCACCCCTTTGTTATCCCAGTCCTCTTGCAATAAGGGCAGCATTCCATCAGTCTTTTGTTTTTGTATCTGTCCACAAAGTGATTTCTCGACATGTACCCGACAATTGCTCTGCTCAGTCACTGTTCCCAGCTTCTCCCTATTTCATCAGAACATAGAAAATAGGAGTAGGCCATTCGGCCCTTCGAGCCTGCTGCGCCATTCATTATGATCATGGCTGATCATCCAACTCAGTAACCTGTTCCCGCTTTCCCCTTCATATTCTTTGATCTGTTGGCCAGGGGCTGCAAGAAACACAGAATCAGTTACAAACTGCTGGGATTGTTCGACCTGTGGTAACCTGGAGTTCAGACACTGGCCTGTGCTGGTAAAAACCAGTTTGAACGAATTACTTTATGGGACAAGACAAAGAACAGAACACAGGAAAAGGGCCTTATTTGGACACGGTGTGATACCGGGGTCTTTGGGCCTTGGCGAATTCAGAGAAGCTGTGAACGAGGTGATCAAGCTTAAGCCAATCGAAAAGACACAGCTCAGATTTGGAGAGATAAGCAACAGGATAAGAATAGAGCTTTTTGGGCATAGAGCCAGCGAAAACTCTGGACATCAACCATCGTGGAAGTGGAAGACCCTGTGTAAGCGACGTGGCAACGACGTAGAAGAACATTAGAACATTACAGCGCAGTACAGGCCCTTCGGCCCTCGATGTTGCGCCGACCTGTGAAACCATCTGACCTACACTATTCCATTTTCACCCATATGTCTATCCAATGACCACTTAAATGCCCTTAAAGTTGGCAAGTCTACTACTGTTGCAGGCTGCAGAGAGAGAGAGAAAGAGAACGGAACGCCTGGCCAGCGTTAATTCTCCCTTTTTCGGGTAATATCCTTTGTATTCTGTGACTAGGACAGGGAAAGGTCAGAGAAACCTAGTGGGTGTGCTTATGAATTCTAGCTAGTTTTGTTATTAACTGTATAACTCAGGGGAGTTGTAGGTTTTTGTCGGTGTATAAGCCTTATTCTTACATTGCACAACATGAATAAAGTAAATTGATAGTTAAAGAAAGGACTGAGTTCCCCCTCTTTGTACTAAGCCAGTAACTGTGGACAAGGGGGAGTTGACTCCGCTCCACGGTTAACAGATCCCTTTCGCCCCAAGAGCGATATCTAACTCCTTCTTGAAAACATACAATGGTTTGGCCTCAACTGCTTTCTGTGGTAGTGAATTCCACAGGCTCACCACTCTCTGGGTGAAGAAATTTCTCCTCATCTCAGTCCTGAAAGGTTTACCCCATATCCTTAGACTATGACCCCTGGTTCTGGACTCCCCCACCATCGGGAACATCCTTCCGGCATCTACCCTGTCAAGTCCTGTTGGAATTTTATAGATTCCCCCTCACTCTTCTGAACTCCAGCGAATATAATCCTAACCGACTCACTCTCTCCTCATACGTCAGTCCCACCATCCCAGGAATCAGTCTGGTAAACCTTCACTGTACTCCCTCTATAGCAAGAACATCCTTCCTCAGATAAGGAGACCAAAACTGCACACAGTATTCCAGGTGCAGCCTCACCAAGGCCCTGTATAATTGCAGCAAGACATCCCTGCTTCTGTATTCGAATCCTCTCACTATGAAGGCCAACATACCATTTGCATTTTTTACCGCCTGTTGACCCCCCCCCACATACACCAAATAATGCAGAGTTGACCCCATCTCCACCACCACCAAGCCCACCACCCCTCAACTGCCTGGGGCAATCACTCATTGGGCACCTGGGGCAAGGACAGGGACAGGGACACCTGGTACAAACATCAGACACCTGGTGCAAGGACAGGGCACCTGGCGCAATCAAGGGACAGCTGGTGCAATGATCAGGGCAGGACACCTGGGGCAATCATTGGGCACCTGGGGCAAGGACAGGGCACCTGGCGCAATCAAGGGACACCTGGTGCAATGATCAGGGCAGGACACCTGGGGCAATCATTGGGCACCTGGGGCAAGGACCAGGACAGCTGCAGCAAGGATAGATTGAACACCATGCACAAAATACTACTTCATTGTTCATTGGTTAAAGGGAACCGTGGGAGGCTCAAATTGCAGTCGTCAGCCAGGGAACTCCAAGTGGTTCAAGTGCCTGTGGTGACAGGTAGGTGAGAATAATATAATTATTTGAATCATTTAACTAGACTTTGGAACCGTCTCCTCATTATAACTGATCTTAAGACGTCACTGTTTTATGCACAGATACATCACTATCAATACTAAAATTATATTCGGCATTTCTTGCTCAAGTTCAAAAGCACTTTAAAAAAAAAATAAACGAAAAACTTTGAGAAAAATAATCTTGACTGTAAACACCTTCTCACTCAGAATCATCTCCAAATGCTCCACATACAAGTCTGAACCAGAAGAGAGTCTGAGAAACCTTCAGGTAAAATCCAGTTCGTGTCAGGCAAACACTGCCTGGAGTGGGTTTGACTGGGAGCCTCCCTCACACACTCTCCTGTCTGTCCTCTTCAATGGAAAGTGGGAGTCACTGTGATGGGCAGGGAGTCGAAAGTATTATAAAACTACGAATGCACTGAAACTGCCAAGTGTTACTGACCACAACAACAGAAGGTGCTGTTGTGAAATGAAACTCCCGAAAGAAACCTTATAAAGTGGCTGCTACTCCGAGACACTCGTGACCAGACTGGGAGAGTTAAAGTACTCACTGTCGATATCCTCAATCAGACTTGCTGTACCCGGCATGTAGTTCATAACTGCAGCCTTGCAAAACACTCTCACTGAATGGAGAGGAGACAAAACAAGGCTCATCGCCCCTTGCTGAGATTTGAACCTTTTCAGAGCTCGGCCACGCCCCTTAAAGGGCCAGTGCCCCTGTCAGATCATGGAATCTTCCAGCACAGAAGGAAGTCCTTCGGCCCATCGTGTTTGTGCTGGCTCTTCGAGAGAGAGCTATCAACTTCATCCCACACCCTCATTCTTTCCTCATCGTCCTGCAGTTTCTTTTCAAATATCTATCCAATGAACGTTACTGTTTAATCTGCTTCCAGGCAGCTCACCGTGTAAAAAGAATTCTCCTCATCTCACTTCTGTTTCTTTACAAGTGCCACCATCAGCCCATCTTCAACCTCATATCCTCTTCATCACCAAAACTGTCTCATTCCACCTCTGTAATATCGCCCCTACTTCATCCCATCTGCTGCTGAAACCCTTACCCACACCCTCATTCCTGTTGTCACCTCCATACTTGACTATTCCAATGTTGCTCAGGTCATCCTCTCGAAACCTCAGCTTATCCCAAACTGTTTCCCATATCCAAACTCATACTAAGTCCCATTCACCCATCGCCCAGCTCTTGCTGATCTCTATCAGCTTCTGGTCTGGCAATGCCCTGAATTTAAAATTCATCTCCTTGTGTTCAAATTCCTCCATGGCTATATATCTCGAAATTCCACCAGCCCGACAACCTTCCAATTCTGCTCTCAGTACATTCTCCATTTCCATCGCTCCACGCTTGGTGGCCTTGCTTTCAGTTGTCAAGGCCCTCGGCTGTGGAATTCCCTTCCAAAACCGACCTGCCTCTCTACCTCTCTCTCTCCTCCTTTAAGATACTCCTTAAAACCTACCTCTTGGACCAAGCTTTTGCTCACCTGTCCTAATATCTCCTTATGTGGTTCGGTGCTAAATTGTGTTTGATAATGCTCCTGGGAAGCAATTTGGGATGTTTTACTATGGGGTAAAGGGACTATATAATGCAATTTGTGTTGTCAAATGCACTATTTAAATGCAAGTTTTTGTTCAAGGCACTATATAAATGCAAATTGTTGTTGATAAAGGTCCTGTATAAATGCAAATTGTTGTTAAAGGTGCCATATAAATGCTAGCTGTTGTTGTTAAAAGTACTATATAAATACAAGTTGTTGTTAAAGGCACTATATAAATGCAAGCTGTTTTTGTTAAGTGCCACATAAATGCAAGTTTTTGTTAAAGGCGCCAGATAAATGCAAATTGTTGTTGATAAAGGTGCCATTATAAATGCAGGTTGTTGTTAAGGCACTATATAAATGCAAATTGTTGTTAAAGGTGCCATATAAATGCAAGCTGTTGTGAAAAGTACTATATAAATGCAAGTTGTTGCTAAAGGCACTATCTAAAAGCAAGTTGTTGGTGCTAAAAGCGCTATATAAATGCAGGTTGTTCTTAAAGGCACTATATAAATGCAAATTGTTAAAGGTGTTTATCTAAATGCAAGTTGTTGTTAAAGGCACTACTTAAATGCAAGTTGGTGTGAAAGGTGCTAATAAATGCAAGTTGTTGTTGTTGTAAAGGGTGCCATATCAATGTAAGTTGTTGTTCAAGGTGCTTATATAAATGCCAGTTGTTGTTAAAGGCACTATATAAATGCAAGTTGTTGTTGTAAATGGTGCTCGATATATGCAAGTTGTTGTTAAAGGTGCTTATAAATACAAGTTGTTCAAGGTGCTTCTGTAAATGCAAGTTGTTGTTAAAGGTACTATATCAATACGAGTTGTTAAAGGTGCTCTCTCAATACGAGTTGTTGTTACACTACACATTGACCATTGTTTTCCTTGGCTAATTATCTATCATCTCTCTGCGGATGAGATGTGGCCTCCTTGCCCAGTGAGATAACCAGGACCCCTTCTGTTCTGAGTGCTCATTATTCACATCAGTCCCCAAATCCATATCCATCTATCCCAGAACTCCATGTTTGATTCCCTCCAATCAGGTTTCTGCCCCTGCCATTGTACAGAATTGGCTCTTATCACAGTTCCAAATGACATCGTCTGTGACTCTGACTGTGGTAAACTATCCCTCCTCGTCCTGTCTGCAGCCTTTGACATGGTTGACTACACTATCCTCCACATGGGTGCGGCTGCACTCTCCTGGTTGCATCCTTATCTATCTAGTCGTAGCCAGAGAATCTCCTGCAATGGCTTCTCTTCCTGTTCCCACACTGTTACCTCTGATGTTCCTCCTTCTTCTCATTTACATGCTGCCACTTGGCAGCATCATCTGAAAACATAGCATTAGTTTTCACATGAACACTGATGAACTGACAGACTATTCAACATCTGGATAAGCACAAATTTCCCTCAACTAACTCTTGGGAAGACAGAAACCATTATCTTTGGTCGCGGTCACAAACTATGTTCCCTAACTCATGACTATACTCTTCTTCCTGGTAACTGTCTGAGATTGAACCAGACTGTTTGCAACCTTGAGCCCGAGATGAGCTCTGACCACATATTTGTAGCATCACTAAGATCACCTCATGCCCCCCTCCATACTATTGTCTGACTTCACCCTGTTTCAGCTCATCTGCTGTTGAAACCCTCATCCATGCAATTAATACCTCTAGACTTGACTATTCCAACACACGCCTGGCCAGCCTCCTACATTCTACCAGAGGTCATCCAAAACTCTGCAGTGTGTTTCCTAACTCACAGCAAATCCCATTCGCTCATCACCCCTGCACTCGCTGACCTGCATTTACTCCCAGTTAAGCAACACCTCAATTTTAAAATTTTCATCCTTGTTTTCAAATCCCTCCACAGTCTTGCCCTTCCCTATCTCGGTCATCTTCTCCAGTTCTTACAAAACTCCAAGATCGATGCACTCCAACTCCATGCCTGTGTGGAGTTTGCAAGTTCTCCCTGTGTCTGCGTGGGTTTTCTCCGGGTGCTCCGGTTTCCTCCCACAAGCCAAAAAGACTTGCAGGTTGGTCGGTAAATTGGCCATTATAAATTGCCCTAGTATAGGTAGGTGGTAGGGAAATATAGGGACAGGTGGGGATGTGGTAGGAATATGGGATTAGTGTAGGATTAGTATAAATGGGTGGTTGATGTTCGGCACAGACTCGGTGGGCCGAAGGGCCTGTTTCAGTGCTGTATCTCTAATCGAAACTCACTCATCCTCAGTTTTAACCACATCAAGATTGCCAGCCACGTCCTGAGCAGTATGGGCCTGAAGATCTGGCATGCCCTCTCTAAATCTCTACAAATCTCTTTCCTGAACATGCTCCTTAAAACCCACTTCTTTGACAAATACAAAAATTGGCTGAGAAAAAGCTGTCGACTGCAGACATTTATCAATAGATTAGTCAGGGAAAAGAGAAGTAGCAAATGGAATTCATTCCAGTGAAATGTGACATAACAAATTGGAGGACAACGAACAAAGCAAGGGAATACACAATAAATGGTAGTATACTGAGAAGTGAAGAGAAACAGGAGTGCATGTCTACAGATTCCTGAAGGTAGCAGGATAGGTAGATAAGGTGGTTTAGAAGGCATTCAGGACCTTTTCCTTTATTTGCCAATGCATAGAATAGAAAAGCAAAGAGGCTATACAAGAATTATATATATTTTTATTCATTCATGGGATGTCAGCAATATTGGTAATGCCAGCATTTATTGCCCATCTTTAATTGCCCTTGAGAAGGTGATGATGAGCTGCCTTCTTGAACTGCTGCAGTCCATGTGGGGTAGATATACCCACAGTGCTGTTAGGGAGGGAGTTCTCGGATTTTGACAGTGAAGGAACGGCGCTATCGTTCCAAGTCAGCATGGTGTGTGGCTTGGAGGGGAACTTGCAGGTGATGGTGTTCCCATGTATTTGCTGCCCTTGTCCTTCTAGTTGGTAGAGGTCGGGGGTCTGGAAGGTGCTGTCGAAGGAGCCTCAGTGAGCTGCTGCAGTGCATCTTGTCGATGGTACACACTGCTGCCATTGTCCGTCGATGGTGGAGGGAGTGAATGTTTGTAGATGGGGTGCCAATCAAGCGGACTGCTTTGTCCTGGATGGTGTCAAGCTTCTTGAGTTTTGTTGGAATTGCACCCATCCAGGCAAGTGGAGAGTATTCCATCACACTCCTGACTTGTGCTTTGTAGATGGTGGACAGGCTTTGGAGAGTCAGGAGGTGAGTTACTCACCACAGGATTCCTAGCCTCTGACCTGCTCTTGTAGCCACAGTATTTATATGTCTACTCCAGTTCAGTTTCTGGTCAATGGTAACCGCTAGGATGTGGATAGTGGGGGATTCAATGCCATTGAATGTCAAGGGGAGATGGTTAGATTCTCTCTTGTTTGAGATGGTCATTGCCTGGCACTTGTGTGGTGTGAATGGTACTTTCCACTTATCAGCCCAAGCCTGTTTGCTGCATCGGGACATGGACTGCTACATTATCTGAGGAGTCACAAATGGTGCAATCATCAGCAAACATCCCCATTTCTGACCTTAGGATGGAGGGAAGGTCATTGAAGAAGCAGCTGACGACAGTTGGGCCTCGGACACTACCCTGAGGAAATCCTGAAGTGATGTCCTGGGACTGAGATGATTGACCTCCAACAACCACAACCATCTTCTTTCATGCAAGGTATGGAGAGTTTTCCTCCTGTTTCCCATCGACTTGAATTTTGCTCAGGCTCCATGATGCCACACCCAGTCAAATGCTGCCTTGATGTCACGGGTAGTCACCATCACCTCACCTCCAGAGTTCAGCTCTTTTGTCCAAGGCTGTAGCGAAGTGGCCCTGAAAGTGTGGTGCTACCTTTAAATAGCATTAGTTGGGGTGGTGAGGTATGTCCATCATGCAGCTGAGGCTCGATGGAGCCCAATTTTGCAGGCAGAACGTACAGCTTGTTTGTGCATGGCACATGCAGCAGTAGAACTGAGTTTTGCTAATTGCAAATTACACTGCACGGACTTGGCTGCAAACCAGTAGCTGCCATTGGAACTTGAGAAATAGGCACAACCTCTTCTTTTAAATAAGAGAATTGCAAATACATACTTAAATACAAACAGAAGCCTGTTTAATGATTTTGAAATTGCAGGTTTAGAACTGGGTGTGATTTTTTTTTCAACGTACAGATTACAGACACCGATCCTGGGAAATGATCAACTGATGTCAAAGTAGATTTGAAAATAAAAAAAGGTGAAATGTTGAAATATTGTACAAGAAAGTTAATTTTTTTGGCAAAAAAACTGAAACAAAGTCTTAAAATGACAAAAGGTAGCCAGTTTTACTATAAAACATATTTATTAAAAAAAAAAATGGAAAGCGTGTTCTGTATCAATGCAATTCACCAATCGGACTCCTGATCATACTTGGAGCTGAAGGGAGACACATTCCACAGTTGGCATCTCCACATTGCAATTGTCCCTCGAAGATCCTTTATATATGTGTACATGTTGCTGTAATTACCCAGCAACAGGACATGTGTAATGACCCAAACGTCAACTTCATTCCATAAAAACTGTATTAACATGCATTTACACAGTGAAGCAGTCTGGAAGTCTGAACAAGAACAGACTAAATGTACTCCATTCACGCTCAGAAATGGACTAACATTGTTGGATAGAGTGACCACTCAGATAAGGCAGGATGACTGTAAAAATCGCACAAGGTAAGCATTGGATGAAGGATAAGTAAACTGTCCTTCCCAGGCGGTACCTGGACCCATTTAGCTCATGGTGCTGCTCCCTGGTGATTCCCTGGGCTCTTCCATCTCCTCACTCTGACGTCTCACTTGCTGCTGGCGAGTGGGCAAAGCTTGTATATTGCCTTGAACTTTGGGGCTGACCACTCTCCTACTCCCGTGGAGTAAGGACTGCTGGGCGGGCAGGGCTTTGGGGAAAGCTGGCACTCTGTTCCTTGCAGGCTTTCCTGGGCTCTTGGTTTGGCTAGCCTTGCCCACCTTGGGAGAATATACGCAGGAAGAGCAGGCAGTCTCACCCGGCAAACTCTGCTCCGCCGCCTGACATGTCATGCTTTGGTTCTGTAGATTGTTACTATATTTGCCAGAAACGTGTAAACCCAAGCCTCTGACTGATGGCAGGGCATCACGCTCAGAAAATCCAGCAAGCAGTAGTGGATGCTGTGGCTGATTGCTCCTGGTATTTTTAAATTCGGCATCGTTCAATCTAACGCGAGTCATCTGTAACCTCTCCATAACTGTTAAGTCACAATCAGATATAAACGAGGAGGATGATGTACTGCGAGATGAAATGAAGTGATCATCTCCATCTGAACTCGGGGAGCTACAAGAGCTGCTGGACGGGATAAAGTGCCAAACTTCATTTGAAACTGCCTCACTCTTCAACGTGCTGGGACTAACAGAATCCTGCAAAACCTGAATCCCATCTTTTGGTAAGTAGATTGAGAACACATGATCCTTAACCATCTCTTGGTCCGCCTCATATAAAACCTCACTTTCACTGGATTCAACGAGACCAGAGGTGGGATTGACTTGGTCAGGTGACAAGGAAGCTGGAAGCCGCTCAGGCATTCCCTGAATATTGGACGAGGCTTCGATGAGGTCCCTGTAAGACATGTTGACCTTCCTGTAATAAAGACAGACGCAGGGTCAGATGTCTCTTTGTAAATGCTAGGCCTTCAGAACAGAATCAAGAGACAGCCCATGGCCTCACACCCAAAATGCCCCTCACTGCCGACCCGGTTACTCACAGTGACGGAAGCTATGGACATGGAGCACAAACTCGGAAAATTTACTCTGTGACCACTTGTCTATCAAGAGTGCCAAGTAACCAAGCCTGAAGCTGCCTCACCCAGTGCCACACATGCAGATTGGCTGGGCAGTAATCAAGAATGGGAAGGGATCCAATTTTTGTCTCCCTCAGAAGCACTGAGGCCAATTCATGTATCTCTCGTGCTACTCCAACAAACACCATCTAAATCCCCACAAACTGGGTGGAGCAGGTTGAAGTTTGCACATAACTGGTTTGTATCACTTTAGGACGGTGACCTTGAAGAAGATTGGGAGACCCTAACCCTTAGTCAATCTTCCTCACCACTGCACAACATGGTGGCCTTTCAAACCCATTTAAACACTGGATGCTGTCATCTTCCAAGGAGCTAGTTACTGACACACGCGCGGTTGAAGACACAAGAAATTGACACTTTAGTCTGCTCAGATGATGCAGTTTTGAGGAACCATACCTGTTTTTCAGCACACCTTGCTGACATGCCTTGACAATGGAATTAATAACAGCCATGAGGAAGTGCGTACAGGAGACTAGCAGTGCCCATAGACCTTCTACAATACGAAATCTGCAGGACAAGACGACATTAATGAATCCTGCCAACTCCAGGACTGCTTGAACATTCAGACGAATTATCGCATTGCAGTGTCTCCTGTTTGGACACATTTCATTGTTAGGATCCCAAAACACTAACATATTGCCATTCATAGCCATCTCTTCCTCCTGCAGCCTTCCAAAGTCCCAAGCTTGGTATCAGGGAAATATTTCTTCTTCACTTACCCACTAAGTGGACAATCCTACGTGTCCCACTTGAAGTTGTTGAGGTGGGTTCTCAACCAGGCTCCAGGGGCGAAAAGACAGTATGTCAACACATTGCATCACACAGTTCTCTTCCTTCTCTTTTGGCAGACAGACAGGCAGCAAATCAGGAGAAAATCCTGATAATCTGATCATTCTGGAGAGTGCCCCCCCCCCACGCCTACCAGCCTCTCCCCTGAAAAACACCATGTCTGACAAATGCTGCCAAAAGACTGACTACAGTCACAAAACCACCCAGACAGTTCTGGCACTTTCCAACTCACCGGTGCTGGTGTTCAACCCGCACTGGAAGGTCAACACCTGTGGCATTTTTCTTGGCCATCTGAACAGTCTCTGCTATAGACCGAAGAGTTTCTGAAAAACATTGAACAGACTGAGCGTGGGGATGGAACAGGGAGAGGGCGCGTAACAGAGTGGGGATGTAACAGGGAGAGTGTTATAACAGAGAGTGGGGCTGTAACAGAGTGTGTTATAACAGAGTGAGGGTGTAACAGGGAGAGGGCACGTAACAGAGTGGGGATGAAACAGGGAGAGTGTTATAACAGAGAGCGGGGCTGTAACAGGGAGTGTGTTATAACAGAGAGTGGGGGTGTAACAGGGAGAGTGTTATAACGGAAAGTGGGGGTCTAACAGGGAGAGGGCGCGTAACAGAGTGGGGCTGTAACAGAGAGTGTTAGGGCGGCACAGTGGCGCAGTGGTTAGCACCGCAGCCTCACAGCTCCAGCGACCCGGGTTCAATTCTTGGTACTGCCTGTGTGGAGTTTGCAAGTTCTCCCTGTGTCTGCATGGGTTTCCTCCGGGTGCTCCGGTTTCCTCCCACAGCCAAAAGACTTGCAGGTTGATAGGTAAATTGGCCATTATAAATTGCCCCGAGTATAGGTAGGTGGTAGGGAAATATCGGGACAGGTGTGGATGTGGTAGGAATATGGGATTAGTATAGGATTAGTATAAATGGGTGGTTAATGGTCGGCACAGACTCGGTGGGCCGAAGGGCCTGTTTGGGTGCTGTATCTCTAAAAAAATTAAAAAAATAAATAACAGAGTGAGGCTGTAACAGGGAGAGGGCGCGTAACAGAGTGGGGATGAAACAGGGAGAGTGTTATAACAGAGAGTGGGGCTGTAACAGGGAGAGTGTTCTAACAGAGAGTGAGGGTGTAACAGGGAGAGGGTGCGTAACAGAGTGGGGCTGTAACAGGGAGAGTGTTATAACAGAGAGTGGGGCTGTAACTGGGAGAGGGCGATTAACAGAGTGGGGATGAAACAGGGAGAGTGTTATAACAGAGAGTGGGGCTGTAACAGGGAGAGTGTTATAACAGAGAGTGAGGCTGTAACAGGGAGAGGGTGCGTAACAGAGTGGGGCTGTAACAGGGAGAGTGTTAGAACAGAGAGTGAGGCTGTAACAGGGAGAGGGTGCGTAACAGAGTGGGGATGAAACAGGGAGAGTGTTATAACAGAGTGGGGCTGTAACAGGGAGAGTGTTCTAACAGACAGCGGGGCTGTAACAGGGAGAGTGTTCTAACAGACAGCGGGGCTGTAACAGGGAGAGTGTTATAACAGAGAGTGGGGGGTGTAACAGGGAGAGTGTTATAACAGAGAGTGGGGGTGTAACAGGGAGAGTGTTATAACAGAGAGTGGGGGTGTAACAGGGAGAGTGTTATAACAGAGAGTGGGGCTGTAACTGGGAGAGGGCGCGTAACAGAGTGGGGATGAAACAGAGAGAGTGTTATAACAGAGAGTGGGGCTGTAACAGGGAGAGTGTTATAACAGAGAGTGAGGCTGTAACAGGGAGAGGGTGCGTAACAGAGTGGGGATGAAACAGGGAGAGTGTTATAACAGAGAGTGAGGCTGTAACAGGGACAGGGTGCGTAACAGAGTGGGGATGAAACAGGGAGAGTGTTAGAACAGAGAGTGAGGCTGTAACAGGGAGAGGGTGCGTAACAGAGTGGGGATGAAACAGGGAGAGTGTTATAACAGAGAGTGGGGCTGTAACAGGGAGAGTGTTCTAACAGACAGCGGGGCTGTAACAGGGAGAGTGTTCTAACAGACAGCGGGGCTGTAACAGGGAGAGTGTTATAACAGAGAGTGGGGGTGTAACAGGGAGAGTGTTATAACAGAGAGTGGGGGTGTAACAGGGAGAGTGTTATAACAGAGAGTGGGGCTGTAACAGGGAGAGTGTTATAACAGAGAGTGGGGCTGTAACAGGGAGAGTGTTATAACAGAGAGTGGGGCTGTAACTGGGAGAGGGCGCGTAACAGAGTGGGGATGAAACAGGGAGAGTGTTATAACAGAGAGTGGGGCTGTAACAGGGAGAGTGTTATAACAGAGAGTGAGGCTGTAACAGGGAGAGGGTGCGTAACAGAGTGGGGATGAAACAGGGAGAGTGTTATAACAGAGAGTGGGGCTGTAACTGGGAGAGTGTTCTAACAGAGAGTGAGGGTGTAACAGGGAGAGGGTGCGTAACAGAGTGGGGCTGTAACAGGGAGAGTGTTAGAACAGAGAGTGAGGCTGTAACAGGGAGAGGGTGCGTAACAGAGTGGGGATGAAACAGGGAGTGTGTTATAACAGAGAGTGGGGCTGTAACAGGGAGAGTGTTCTAACAGACAGCGGGGCTGTAACAGGGAGAGTGTTCTAACAGACAGCGGGGCTGTAACAGGGAGAGTGTTCTAACAGACAGCGGGGCTGTAACAGGGAGAGTGTTCTAACAGACAGCGGGGCTGTAACAGGGAGAGTGTTCTAACAGAGAGTGGGGGTGTAACAGGGAGAGTGTTATAACAGAGAGTGGGGGTGTAACAGGGAGAGTGTTATAACAGAGAGTGGGGGTGTAACAGGGAGAGTGTTATAACAGAGAGTGGGGGTGTAACAGGGAGAGTGTTATAACAGAGAGTGGGGGTGTAACAGGGAGAGTGTTATAACAGAGAGTGGGGGTGTAACAGGGAGAGTGTTATAACAGAGAGTGGGGCTGTAACAGGGAGAGTGTTATAACAGAGAGTGAGGGTGTAACGGAGAGTGTTATAACAGAGTGGGGCTGTAACAGGGAGAGGGTGCGTAACAGAGTGGGGCTGTAACAGGGAGAGTGTTATAAGAGAGAGTGAGGCTGTAACAGGGAGAGGGCGCGTAACAGAGTGGGGCTGTAACAGGGAGAGTGTTCTAACAGAGAGCGGGGCTGTAACAGGGAGAGGGCACGTAACAGTGTGGTGATGAAACAGGGAGAGTGTTATAACAGAGAGTGGGGCTGTAACGGAGTGTGTTCGAACAGAGAGTGGGGGTGTAACAGGGAGAGGGCACGTAACAGAGTGGGGATGTAACAGGGAGAGTGTTCTAACAGAGAGTGGGGGTGTAACAGGGAGAGTGTTATAACAGAGTGAGGGTGTAACAGGGAGAATGTTATAACAGAGAGTAGGGTGTAACAGGGAGAATGTTATAACAGAGAGTAGGGTGTAACAGGCAGAGAGTTATAACAGAGTGGGGGTGTAACAGGGAGAGTGTTATAACAGAGTGGGGGTGTAACAGGGAGAGTGTTATAACAGAGAGTGGGGGTGTAACAGGGAGAGTGTTATAACAGAGTGGGGGTGTAACAGGGAGTGTGTTATAACAGAGAGTGGGGATGTAACAGGGAGAGTGTTATAACAGAGTGGGGGTGTAACAGGGAGAGTGTTATAACAGAGAGTGGGGGTGTAACAGGGAGAGTGTTATAACAGAGAGTGGGGGTGTAACAGGCAGTGTGTTATAACAGAGTGTGGTGTGACAATTATTTGCACTGAGTGGCAATTTAAAGTGTACTTCGTACATTACATGTTTGCAGTTGTCAAGGTTACAGTTTTGGATTCTTTTCCTCCTGTTTGGGACGCAGAGGCTCATCAATGTGAGAGTCTTGAATAGAATGGAACACATGGGGCCTTACCTTTGCTAGTGTCCTGCTGGGTCTGAATTGCAGCTTTCAATGTGTAGTAGTTGTCACTTTTTCCTGCCCTGGTGTAATGTAATCTCATATAAAAAGCCTTGGACCTTGACACAGTGATGGGTTGACGACCTTGTGGAAGAATACATAGTCAGGCCGAAACAGACAGTGGGGGGCCCCTGCTGGGGCCTCGTCAGTCACCAATAGTGCCCTATTTATGCCGAATGGGCTACAGACATCAGCACACAGTTGCCAAGCAATCCTAGAGGCCTGCTTGACAAGGAATTTACACTTTGTACAAATCATGTCAGCAACTGGTTTAAAAGAGTAAAACTGAAACATCATTCGATGGCCACCGGAAAACCAGGAAGTGCTTTTCAGAGCATTTGTGTAGGGCTCTAGCTGGGTAATGCACCTGTCACAAACATACAATACTGTCACATACAGAAATCAACCAAAATGATGCCCAAAACAGCAACATCTTGTATTGATCACAGCTGCCAACTGCAATGCAACCAAGCTCAATACTTGTAAGTTAGACTGTGGGAGGATGGATGGAGGTGAACTTGGGTCTGTTATCTAATTCTCCAACAGTCATTGACATTACACTCATGCTTTTAAAAGGAGAAAAGATGTCCAAATAATTCAAACCTCATGGCTAGTACTGGTGGTCGGTTGTTGATACACTAATACATTCAATTATTGTAAAATATGCCAAGGACATCTTTTTTCAGATAGATAGTCATTCATGGGATGTGGGCATCGCTGGCTAGGCCAGCATTTATTGCCCATCCCTAATTGCCCTTGAGAAGGTGGTGGTGAGCTGCCTTCTTGAACTGCTGCAGTCCATGTGGTGTAGGTATACCCACAGTGCTGTTAGGAAGGGAGTTCCAGGACTTGGACCCAGCGGCAGTGAAGGAATGGTGATATAGTTCCAAGTCAGGATCATGTGTGACTTGGAGGGGAACTTGCAGGTGGTGGTGTTCCCATGCATCTGCTGCCCTTGTCCATCGAGGTAGTAGAGGTCATGGGTTTGGAAGGTGCTGTCGAAGGAGGCTTGCCGAGTTGCTGCAGTTCATCTTGTAGATGGTACACACTGCTGCCACTGTGCATCGGTGGTGGAGGGAGTGAATTTTTGTAGATGGGGTGCCAATCAAGTGGGCTGCTTTGTCCTGGATGGTGTCGGGCTTCTTGAGTGTTGCTGGAGCCGCACTCATCCAGGCAAGCGGAGAGTATTCCATCACACTCCTGACTTGTACCTTGTCGATTGTGGACAGGCAATGGGGAGTCAGGAGGTGAGTTACTCAATGCAAAATTCCTAGCCTCTGACCTGCTCTTGTAGTCACAGTATTTTGTTCTATTCCTTCATGGGATGTGGGCATCGCTGGCAAAGCCCTCCAACAACCACAACCATCTTCCTTTGTGCTAGGCATGACTCCAACCAGTGGAGAGTTTTCCCCTGGATTCCCATTGACTTCAATTTTGCTATGATTCCTTGATACCATATTCAGCCTTGATGTCAAGGGCAGTCACTCTCACCTCACCTCTGGAATTCATCTTGGTTTGGACCAAGGCTGTAATGAGGTCAGGAGCCTGAGTGGCCCTAGAAGAACTGAGAACGGAGTGTCACTGAGCAGGTTATTGCTGAGTAAGTGCTGCTTGATGGCACTGTTAATGACACCTTCCATCGCTTTGCTGATATTTGGGAGTAGACTGATGGGGTGGTAATTGGCCAGGTTGGACTTGTCCTGCTTTCTGTGTACAGGTCAGACCTGGACAATTTCTCACATTACCGGGTAGATGCCAGTGTCGTGGCTGTACTGGAACAGCTTGGCTAGGGGAGTGGCTAGTTCTGCAGCACGGGTCTTCAGCAGCAGAGCCAGGATGTTGTCAGGGCCAATAGCCTTTGCTGTATGCAGGGTGCTCAGTCATTTCTTGATATCACATAGAGTGAATCAAATTGGCTGAAGACTGGCATCTGTGATGCAGGGGACCACAGGAGGATGCGGAGATGGACCATCTACTCGGCACTTCTGGCTGAAGATAGATGCAAGTGCTTCAGCCTCATCTTTCGCACTCACATGCTGGTTTCTGTTTGCCTACCCTTCCCAATTCAGTGTTGCAATTCTAACAGTGACAGATTGACAAGAGATTTAGGCAGCATTTTTTTTTTACCAATTACAATCTTGTCAATCTTCTCCAGACTTATCCGCCGGTAATGGCTGACTTCAGAATCTTGGTCAATGCTGTAAAGAAGGTAAATGATGTCAGAATTGACGAAACCAAGGTGAACTCCTTCTTATCTACATCTATTCAACAAATTTAGGACCATGTGTAGAATGATAGAATGATTCAGTACCGATGGATTTGATGGGCCAAATGGCCTCCTTCTGTGCCATAAATGACGACAAAGGCCAATCCGCCCATCCTTCCTGTGGCGGCTCTTTGAAAGAGCTATCCAATTAGGCCCACTCACCTGCTGTTTCCCCATAGCCCTGCAAAAATTTCTTCGTCAAGTATATATCCAATTGCCTTTTGAAAGGCTGCACTCAATCTACTTGCACCGCCCTTTCAGACAGTGCATTGGAGCGACTAAGGTGCTTCACAATAGAGTACTCACTGGGCAAAATAGCATGCATGATTGGAGAGCAGAAGCATGACATCCAGATCCTGGATCGATGCATCTTTCAATCTGGATCACAAAAGAAATAGAAAAATAGAACAGGTAAGAGTACAATAGAGGACATGTTTCATAGATGTAATGCATCCAATTCTTCTGACATCATGACGACATCTGAGTTGAGAATTTATGATTGGCACAATCAGCAGATCAATACCCAACATTTCTCTGTCTGTTATGTTAAGAGTCATTAACCTATTCAAAACCGACAGACTGGCACCTCCCTTCAAACAGCAGATGGAAAATTGTCTTTTAAAACTCATTAAACTCCAAAACCAACAGTGCTTTCCAGCTCCTGCCCCAAGTGAACAGTACATGACAAAACAGGTTCCATTGTTTCTGGCCACTTATTTGCTTAATTTATGTCCCTTTCCTTTGGCATGTGATTAGGTGAGATGTATAACAGCACCTTACATCACTGGCTTGTTAACTCTCCTCCCAACATCTCCTGAAACTCAGCCTCAATACAATGCTTTACTGTAACAGTTTCCCTGCCATTTACCCCACCCACACAATGGGCTCTCGGGCTCTCTGCCTCTCTGTTACCGCCATTAGATACAACTCTGGGTTACTATTAGGACAGTCATCTGTTGAACATACTCTGCCAGCACGAGGCTCTCAGTTACATTTAGTACACACAGCACCCAGCCCTCAGACTGAAGGTTATAACATTCTCTCAGTGTTAAAGACCTTATCCTTAGCACAAAGTTCTCAACAGATTTCTCACACTGAGCAGAAGTATTAACAACTCCAAACACTCAACCCTTCAAAACAATGACAGACCTTGGGCCACAGTCAACAAAAAGCCAGCCTCCCAGGAACTCCTCACTACTTGGTATCAGGAGTGAACTGCAGGCCTGGATTAATGTTTCCATTTCCTTCTTCAGCAGTCTCCGCCGCTCCTTTTTGAGCAGAGCCTTTGCAGGCTTCTCCTTTCCGATGAGAGCTTGCAAATCCTTTGTCCTTTGAACACCATGCATTAGATCTGTGAACAAACAGGAGATCATGGATTATGAGCACTGTCTGTTTTTTGACCCCTGGGTGCTCATGCACTTGTTGTGCTATCAGTATTTCATGTTGGGAACTACTTAGAATGATAGCTCATGTTTAAAAAACTGTATTCTCTTCATGATGTGGGCACCAGCATTCACCACCCATCCCTAACTGCCCTTGAGAAGGTGGTAGTGAGCTGCCTTCTTCAACTGCTGCAGTCCATGTGAGGTGGGTACACCCACAGTGCTGTTAGGAAGGGAGTTCCAGGATTTTGACCCAGCGACCGTGAAGGAACGGAGAGACAGTTCCAAGTCAGGATGGTGTGTGGCTTGGAGAGGAACTTGTAGGTGGTGGTCTTCCCATTGCCTTAATTTCACACAAACACATTTATTTCTCTCATCTTTCATTTACAACAGTGCAGAATGGTCCAAAGCAGTTTTTAAATGTTTTTGACTCTGGGCATGCCACAAGGGTCAGCGAGTAACAGGTAGAAAGTAATTAACAAGGAAAAACTATGTAGCCTTCTCCTTCTGCAGATGATGCACCATCTACCGTAACATGGACTCTACCACACCTATCTAATCGCGCGAAGCCAAGCTCATATTCTGTCCCCTTGCTCCCCTTCACAGGCCCCTTACATCGCTGATCTGTCACTGCTCATTAGACGCTGAACAAGTGCGTCAAGTGTCTCCTTGTGGGAACATTCCTGAACTCCAGTTAACACCTCCCACCGTCCCCTCAAAACCCACATCAGCTCAACTCAAGATCAGGAACTCAACACTTGGGGGAAATCATAGTAAACACCACCCAACCATTTCACTTCTGCTCATTGTGCACCCCCAGATATTTCAGGGTGCAGAATCTCAACGTCTTTGTGTAGAGGGACAACCAAGGTCAAAATAACGCAAGGCGGCTGCACCATCAGCTGCCTGGGCCCCAAGCTCTGGAATCCTTCCCTACACCTTTCAGTCTCTCTACCTCTCTCTCCTCCTTTAAGTTGCTCCTTAAAATCTATCTCGTTGACCAAGCTTTTGGTCACCTGCCCAAATAGCTCCTTTATGTGGTTTTGTGCCAAATGTTGCTTTATAATGCTCCTGTGAAGCACCTTGGAACATTTTACTTTGTTAAAAGGTGCTACATAATTGCTGGTTGTTGTTGTTGGTGCAGACAGAGAAATTTGATGCTCTGATGCGAAGAGCTCCTGAAAAGTAGGGTGCACTGCCAGGAGCCCAGCTGGGCTCAATAGGTGATGTTACACCAATGTGTACCTTTAATGGGAGCCCTTAAGTCACAAACACTTTCTTACCAATCACAGCCTGTCTGTATGCGTGCCTGAAGTGATGGAGATAATATCTGTTCGCAGATCTATAGCTGTCTTTCATCATCGCAGATAAATTGCTCTCTCCGGTTCGAGTGAATTCACTCTAATAACACAAAGAGAAGACACTTCAGCTTAAATAAAAGGATACTTTCTGTGAAAACCTATTGTTTTCTTTCCTTTCTCCCTCTGCCTGTCTTGTAAGGAATGGGAGGTGTAATGGGCATTCTTTGCATTTTGTCACACTTTGGCCACTACACGAGTGAACCCCCTCCCCACCACCCAACCAACCCACAACATCTAGTGATTCGCATTGTCGTCTCACAGGCCTCAGCTGTGTGCGTGAGCCCAATGAGGTGTGGAAGGCCAGTCGACCATGGAGGGCGTTGCATATCAGTTCAATCCTGCCGCCACTGCAGTCCAGTGCGCACGCGTACACACACGCACAAAGGCTTTCCGAAAGGTCATTCTGCATGGAGGACCAGGTTCTCTCACTCTCTCTCTGCTCCTTGAGGCTGTCCCTTAGCTGAGATTTATTTAAACATGGATCAGGTTCCAGGCCTGTATTGATCAGGGGCAAGAGGAGGGGAGGCCTTGACACCTATTCTGACTCAGAGCAGACGGTGAGGAGAGGTCCTACCTTCATGGCGGCAGTACCGGCGTACTGCTTGCTGATGGCGTCCCCGTTATTTGCCCAGATGCCCTGGAATATTCTTTGAATGTTTTGGGGAAGAGAACTGTGTTGGGGCAGATGTTTCAGCACCTTCAGCTGTTGAAGAAGCCCAGAAAGGTGGAACGAGATTAGAAAATGTTACCTTAAGCTCACCATCAGTTTCGTGAGCCTCTTGTGGGACAATCAGCACTGGAGTTTAAAATAACCTCAGATGGGGAAAACTACCTCGAGTGAGTTTGGAGCATTATATCTGGTCTGAATAGGAGCTCACTGGCATTTCATCTTTGCGTGAGAGGTCAAATTCAGCTCCAAGTGACAGAATGAAAGTTGCCTGAAGTGACTTGTTGAAGCAGTTTCTACCCAACTCCTGGCAATTCCAGAGCACAAGCCTGCTGAAAATTCTGCAGTACATTCTCAGGGGGAGTCAATGTGACCCTTGATACCCCAGTACAGATGGAGATCTGCACTTGTGGCTGCTCTCCTCCATGATTCCAGTCCCCACCACAAAAATGAATGGACCTTTCCATGTGCCAGCAGCCCTTTACAAACTGCTGGCTCCAAGAAACTCTCAGGAGGCGGAGAGGGGCAGGGGATGAGATGGCAAGGATGAGGGATGAGCGGTCGAGGGGCGAGAGGGTAAGAAGGCGAGGAAGGGAGTAGGTTGCTTTACTTGTTGCTCCAGGATCTTCCGGGCGATGGCAGCTTGAACAAGATTGGTTCGATCCAGACTGTCCATGCAGTTGACACGAGCTACACCCTCCTGCTCAATCACCATCCTGTCCTTAGTCAACCTGTGGAAGGTGATAAAAAGGCTAAGGTTCATCCTGAACTGACAGAGTATTGGCAGATCACCAAGTTCACTACCACTGGCCATTCTTGGAGGACGGTGCTTAAACCAGGAATGGGATAAGTTCCCTGTTCCACCAACAGTGGCCTCAACTATTCACTAGATCTATCAACGACTTAGGTGATGGGATAGGGAGCCATATTTGCTGATGGTAAAAAGATAGGAGGCATTGTAAATGGCGTAGATGAAGGCATAGAATTGCAGCAATGTTAACAGATGAATTGAATGGGCAAAACTGGAGCAAATAGATTTCAATATAGGAAAATGTGAGGGTACTATCTAAATGGTGAAAATTAGAAACAGCAGAGATCTAAAGTGACTTGGGAGTTCAGGTATATCACTAATTAAATGTCATGGATATGAGGCTAGAATATAAGGGGATACAAGTTATGCTTGAGCTATACAAAGTCCTGGTTAGACCATACCTGGAGTACGGTGAACAGTTCTGGGCACCACACCTTCGGAAGGATATATTGGCCTTGGAGGGAGCACAGTGTAGGTTTACCAGAAAGATACCTGGATTCCAAGGGTTAAATTATGAGGAGAGATTACACAAACTAGGGTTGTATTTTCTGGAAATTAGAAGGTTAAGGGGTGATTTTTGCTGTTTCGAGAAGGTTCACTCGGCTGATCCCTGGGATGAAGGTGTTGTTTTATGAGGAAAGGTTAAGCCTATAGTCATTGAAGTTTTGAAGATTGAGAGGTAATCTTATTGAAACACAGATTCTGAGGGGTCTTGATAGGGTAGATGTTTCCCCCTTGTGGGTGAATCTAGAACTAAGGGGCACAGTTTCAAAATAAGGGGTGTCCATTTTTAGAAGGAGATGAGGAGAAATTTCTTGGGAATTTTCTTCCCCAGAGAACAGTGAAGACTGGGTCTATATTCAAGGCTGAGTTAGACAGATTTTTGATCGACAGGGGAGTGAAGGGTTTTGGAAGGGTTGGCAGGAAAGTGGAGTTAAGGCTGCAATCACATCAGCCATAATGTTATGGAATGGTGGAGGAGGCGCGAGGGGTCAAATGGCCTACTCCTGCTCCTAATTTTTATGTTCTAATTGATTTGATCAAACTTTACAAGATAATAAGGGGAACCGATAGGGTAGGTAGACAGAAACTATTTCTGCTGGTTGGGGATTCTAGGACTCGGAGGCATAGTCTAAAATAGACAGACAGACCTGACAGGGGTGAAATTAGGAAATACTTCGACACACAAAGGGTGGGAGAAGTTTGGAACTCTCTTCCACAAATAGCAAGTGATGCGAGATCAATTGTTAATTTTTAAAAGAGAGATTGGTGGCTTGTTGTTAATCAAAGGTATTCAGAGATATGGGCAAAGGTGGGTATATGGAGTGAGGTCATAGATCAGCCATGATCTCATTGCATAGCATTAACAGGCTTGAGGGGCGAAATGGCCTCCTCCCTTTGCTGTGTTCCAAGTGAATGAGCAACAGGCTGGTAACATCTCAGTTGTTCACTCCCTTGATGACATCCTTGTACATGGGTTAGGGGAAACTCGGTGAGAAGCCTCTCCTCAGCCCCAAATTCCCAATCCTAGACACCGTGCTGTAGGTTAGCTAGCTGTGAGAAGAAAATCAAGGAAGAGCAGATTACCCCATACAGTAAACCCACAGTGCAGAGGCTACCTTTAAACATTCTGCTACTGGAGTGACTTGACTTATCAGAGTGCCTGGCTGATGGCTCTCCAACATCAAGAAGTCCTTTTCCCTTGCTGGGGAAATGTTTCCGGGGGTGTAACATAAACCCTTCTAGCACAACCACGCTCAAACTGGTACCAGGACAGAAATGTGTGAGGGGCACTGGGAGAGGTGTCCTAGGGAGCGGAGGGACAAAACCCATGCCAAGTAACATGTTTGGGCACATCCCACCCCAGTGCTTGCATCCCTGCCAGGTCGTCAGTGCAGGGGCAGGCTATTTACCCATTAAAGCGGAGTTCGGTCCTGTTCTCAAATGATGCCCATGTCTCTATAAGACCTTGCTGCGAAAGGCTGCAATCAGCAGCAGGGCTCAGTGTTAAATTTTCCACCCCTAACCCAAGGCCTGCTCTGAGGGTCTTCAACTATGGTGAGAAAGCACTGCTTGTTCTCTCAGTGTATTTTTGTGGCTCACTGCAGATTCTATAATGGTGGAGAACCTGACATTTTAAAACATAGCAAAAAAAAAAATTGGTTAGCAAAAAATAGGGGAAATTCTCCTTTAAGACTAAGATTTCCTGCTGAATGAAAGATGGCTAGCGGTCCAGAATAGGCCAGAATCCTGGGCTGGATCAGTTAATACAAGACTTGTGCTTACCAGAACCACTTCAGGTCATTGATGATGTTACGGATTCCTTCAATCAAGATCTCAACATTTTCAAACTTCCTGCCCTGACTGTGGAGACAATAATCGGTTATCCAAGTCAGCTGATGGAGGGAACAGAGGGGGAAAATAGAGTCAACAAGTCTTTCTGAAGGGAGCAGGAAATCAGGGAGCAGGACAGGATGTTTGGGGAAAAGCATGGAATAATCTCAATAGGTTACTTTTTAGCTGCTAATTCTCACTGATGCCAGGACGGACAGGCATTGATCACAGACCAAGCACGTCTGTCTGGCATGTAAATCGGCGATGGCCCCGGGTATTCTGCAGCTCATAGTGGGACTGGCAAAGGCCAGGAAGAAGCTTGGCTAGCGACTCAGCTGGTCAGTGCACGTTGTATTGATGGATAGGAAATGACGCAAGATAACCTGAAGCACATGGGCAGCCACAACTCATCCTTGGAATTTACATTGAGTGCCCAAGATTGATGCCAATTTGGGCAATGCCAGACTGAAGTTTAAATCCATGCTCACCACTGATGTCAAGCTGCTAATACAGATCTTGGGGTGTGATATTTGATTTATTCACCAATGAGAAACCAACGCTAAGGGCAGCCCTCTCCAAGCCCGCCAACCCGCAAACATCAAGCAGCATAAGCAAGTGAGTAGTGCAGATTGCAAACAGTCAATGGCGGGGAGGAAGAAAGGGACAGAGAGAGAGGGGGCTTGAGCTTTGGAGTATTATACTCTTACCACTGCTGGTGGAAATCAAACGACACGTAAATGATGCGGCGATCATTGAGCATCTCAACCTGCCTAAGGTAGGCGTCTCCTATCAGCTTCTCTTGGCCTGTATGATCCACGAGATTGATGATAACCTATCGTAAACACATAGCCAATTAACACTCACCCAGAATCACACGGCTAGGAGGGATGAGGGTGTCAATTAACCAAGAGTCAGGTCACATCAAAAAATTACACCATGGACCGTGAGAGATCTGGGATCAATCTAATTCCATACTCAAAACACCTTATAGGATCTAAACTCTCAGTAAGGTCAAATTCAAAGTGCAAAGTTCCATTTTTCCTCTTCTCCTGAAAAGCTTAACATAGGCTCTGGCCACCTTACTGAGCCTACCAATGTGATCATTCCTTTGCCAGTCAAGGTGGAAGAAGGGAGAGAATCAGGAAGGATGGGGAAAATAAAAAAAAATGCGATAGTCCATGAGTCTCCAGGAGCCATCGGGAGATCCATGACTGGAGGTAAAGGGAACTTGAGGTATAACCTCAGAACCTCGGAGGAATTCTTCTTGATTTGAGATTAGGAACAGAACAATTTAAACAAGACACCACCATTCTGAGCCATCGGAACAGGCCCAGTCCAAAAAATGAATGGACAAGTTGTTACTTCCATCGCTCGACCGACTATCTACCATGTGCCAGTCGAACAAGCTCTTGAAAATCCTGGTGTTAGCTCTTTGATCACATCTGTGTCAGCCTTGGCTCAGTTGGTAGCACTCTCGCCTGAGTCACAAGGTTGTGGGTTCAAGTCCCACTCCAGGACTTGAGCACAAAAATGAAGGCTGACACTCCAGTGTAGTACTGAGGGAGTGCTGCACTGTTAGAGGTGCCGTCTTTCAGATCAGATCAAAATCCTGGAACTCCCTCCCTAACAGCACTGTGGGTGTACCTAACCCAAGTGGACCGCAGTGGCAGCTCACCACCACCTTCTCCAGGACAATTAGGGATGGGCAACAAATGCTGGCCTAGCCAGCGATGCCCAGATCCCATGCAAGAATAAAAAGAAAACTGGCTTTTGGATGAGATGTTAAACTGGGACCCTGTCTGCACTATTTCCAAGAGGAGCAGGGGAGTTATCTTCAGTGTCCCAGCCAATATTAATCCCTCAATCAACATCATTGTAACAGATAATCTGGTCATTATCACATTGCTGTTTGTGGGATCTTGTTGTGTGCAAATTGTTGTCATGTAGCAAACCTGCCAGCCAGCGACTACACTTCAAAGGTACTTCATTGACTGTAAAGTGCTTTGGGGAATCCTGAGGATGTGAAAGATGTTATAAAAATGCAAGTCTTTGTTTTTTGATCACCTCCCTAAAAAATCCATTCCAGGTAATCACCTTCCTTTGGGCTCATACAAATTCTGAATTGAAACAGGAGGGAAAAGCATTGAACATGAAGTTAAAAGATGAAAAAGTCACCAGGAACTGAAACTTTAAAAAGCCAACAAACCTCTTTATTGTAAATCCTGAACTGTTCCTCAAAGTGGGCCTTAAAAGCAAGTTTGTTTTCTTGATCACCTGCTCAAGAAGAAAGCAAATGTTTAATTTGAAGATTTACATTCACTCCCGTTCATATAAAACAAACGATAACCTTGATTTAAAATGAGTGTTTTGGTGAGGTTTGAGCATCTGGATCCATGATGTTATTGCTGGTCGAGATGTAGAGTGATGATCTCTCCATTACTCAGCTCCAAATGCATTGTAGAACTAGCAATCTCACCAGTTGAACACTTTTCCCACTTGCTCTTTTGCACAGTGGCGTAGTAGTTAGCACCGCAGCCTCACAGCTCCAGGGACCCGGGTTCGATTCTGGGTACTGCCTGTGCGGAGTTTGCAAGTTCTCCCTGTGACCGCGTGGGTTTCCGCCGGGTGCTCCGGTTTCCTCCCACCGCCAAAGACTTGCAGGTGATAGGTAAATTGGCCATTGTAAATTGCCCCTCGTGTAGGTAGGTGATAGGGAATATGGGATTACTGTAGGGTTAGTATAAATGGGTGGTTGTTAGTCGGCACAGACTCGGTGGGCCGAAGGGCCTGTTTCAGTGCTGTATCTCTAAATAAATAAATAAACCTATCAAATTTGAGCCAGTTGGCCTTCACAGTAGCTTGAGAGTTGGGTTCAGCCCACCTCAGGCAGCAGAAAGACGGGTATTTCACAGTTTCAATCCGTGTTGTATTTAAAAACCACACAGCAGGTGAAACATTGAAACCAAAAACCCTGCAGGTGCAGAAAAGGCAAAACCCAAAAAGAAAATGCAGCAAAAGACGTAGCAGGGCACTTTCCCTTGTGACGTCTCAGCACTTCATTCCTCCTGCAGCTCACTCCAGAAGCTGGATTTACACTAGGTGCAGGAATTGCTGGTCTGTTTCGAGGACCTGAAATTCCTGCTTGTGGCACCCAGCACGGAATTGGTTTTAAATAGCCCGGCTTTGTGTGTTTCTCTACCTTTTAAGAGGGAACTGGGCTGGGGCAGAGATGGGATCATATAGGCACCTGTGTAACTAACACTTGGCACTTGTGATCTGGACTGGATTCAACCACCTGAGGGGAATTCTCCATAGTACCTTGGCCCTGGGTTTGCCTGTCCCAGGAGATTACATGGCTGCAGTGGGGAGGGGAAAGGGAGGAAGGATTCAGTTATGTTGCAGTTAGCCATCATGTTGTGGGACAAGCTTGACAGACCAGTTGGCCTTGTTGTGCTCCTCAGTTTCCTAGGTTTAGCACCTTGAGCAGAGGAAGCTGCTGCCTTTGTCTCCATTCCTCCTTTATTGGGGTTCGACTGGCTGATAGCAATAGCTGGGATCGGGAGGCTTCCTGACCAGCTCAGCCTGCACTCCTAACTTACTCTTGTGCAGTTTAGGGCGGGGTTTGTATCGATAACCTTGCTGGCTCCAGAAAACGGGAATCGATCCTCGGATTTGGACAAAGGACATGATGTTGTCTCCACTGTAAATCAACTGCTCAGTCTCCACATAATTGGCCACGTTTCCATCGCTGTCAACCCCTCTGCGTTTGTACCGCATCCCTGTAGACCAATGGGAGGGAGACAGCTTATTAATTATTCCATTGCAGTTGTTATTCTAACTGAAAGCAGAGTGAGGTCAGTGGAACCACTTTGCCCTTCTTGTATCCTGATGTAAAATAGGAGCACAACTGGACGAGAGAAAGTGTGTTGGGCACAGGACCACCCAGAGACTATTACCACAGTGAGGTAATTTATAGTTGTCAACCATCTATTTTTCATAAGCATGTCAGCTTCATCAGCCCCTGTTGGCACTGTTCAAACGAGAGCTGGGAGCCAGCAAACCTACGAACAGCTAGAAATGGCCTGTTCTGATGAAAGGTCATTGACCTGAAATGTTAACTGTTTCCCTCTCCACACAGGCTGCCAGACCTGCTGAGTATTTCCAGCATTTTGTTTTCATGCCTAGGAACTCTACATAAAATATCACTCCTGCCAGCATGAAATCACCCAACAAGGAAGGAGAGAGCAAGAGCGAGCGATGGATATAAGTAAATGCTTCAGTGTTTCCCTGTGTGGTGATTCAGTTCGGTGTGCTTGTAGGGAATACTAGACTACCTCCTCGGTATCTGCTTCTTCGGGAGATGAGGACCAGCAGGAATTTGGAATCTGACGAGGCCAGGAGATTCTCAGGCACTTTAAGATCAGAGAGGGGGGTCTCCTCGTGCAGGTACTTGGAGAGTCGAATGTGTATCTCCTCCATCTGTACAAAGCCCTGAATGATTGGGATGATCCACTGCTTGGCCATTGCATTCTGCAGGGGAATGGAAAATACAAGATCCGTCAAGAGTCAGAATGGGAAAGAGGGGTGAAAAGAAGGAGAATAAAGGGGAGAAGTCGGGGGAGGTTAAAAGGGAGGTGGATGAAGAGGGGGTAAATGGGGGAGAGATGAAGGGGAGGGGATGAATGGAAGGGATTAAGGGGATGGGATGAATGGAAGGGGTAAATGGTGGAGGATACGGGGAGGGGGGACGATGGGGGTAGACAAAGTTCATAATATGCTGGCTAAAAATGAATGCGTGTCCCACACATGATGACCCAAGCCAGACTGAGCACTGAATCACAGAGGACAAAGTCCAGGTTCAATCCCTGGCCTGGGTTGGTTCAGCTCAGCCAAGGTTGCTTGGGCTGGTTTCAGTATGTTGGACCAGTGATTTGTGGGGGGGTGGGGGCGGGGAGAAAGAGTGTGAGGAGGTCCAGCAGGGCTGCAGCTCCCTCTTGGAAGTGCCCAATGGATTAGGTTGTGCTGCATTCTCTTGTTCAATAGCCTGCTGACATTCATCATCTCGACATACATGTGAAGGGTCAAGAATTATTGAAGTAAAAGGCTCTGCGGACCTGGCACCACTGCCAATCTGCAAACTTCCCCTTCCTGCCAGGAATAACATGACTCACCTTGGGATTTCCAGTAATTAGACTATCTGACCTTAAAGGGGCAGGCCACAAAACCACATGCTCCAATATAGACTAGGCAGCAGATCTCATGGCACTTGAAATGTGCTGTCAGAGGTAAAACAAGCACCAAGACACACACACAGGATAGAAACTAGCATGCACAGACAGAGCACCAATCCTACCTTTCCTTCGAGCAGGTCTCGAATCATATACTTATTCCAGAAAAATCTATCATCAACCTAAATAAAACAGAAATGCGGACATTTTAGAGAATCTTCCTTTCAATGGCACAACTGGTTTCCTACATGCTTCACCCTCCCCTCCCGGCCCAGTCTTGGACCTCTGGGCTAACACTAACCGCTGGTGAGCTGGCAGGTCGCTAACCTTTGCTTCGCGAGGTGTGGGAGAGCAAGTAAGCTGGTGAATCTCTCTCCGACGTTGACTCGTGCTCTGCCTGTTGCTTCCCTCCTGCTCTCTCGTGACTCAAGGAGGCTTGCTTTGCGCTGAGCAGTAGGCCAGCATTCAGCAGGAGATTTAGGAGAATTCTTTTGGGAGACCAGGGCGTATTTGTGCCCAACGTACCCGAGAGACATGGGTTGAGAAGATTCTATCTGAATGGAGGAGGAACTGGGCTTGCTGAGGAAGAAAAAAAACTTGCTTTTTTTTTTTACATGGCTCAAAATGTTTTGCGGCCAATAAATTACTTGCAAAGTTTCGTCCAAGTTGTTATGTCGGCAAATGCAGTTGTCAATCTGCACAGAGCAGAAATCACAAACGGCAATGGGTTTAAAGAGTGTTTGTCTGTTTATTCAGGCCCTCACTGAGTAGTACATATTGGTCAGGATACTGGGGTAAACTCCACTGCTCCGCTTTGAAATACTAACATAGGGATGGTGATGGAACCTCGGTTCAACATCACGTCTGAAAGACAACCGCTCTGACAGTGTCGTACGGCTCAGGCTACAGGCTTAAAGCTCTGAAATGTGGCTCAAACCCATGGCCTCGGAGACAGAATGGCCCTTTTCCTCACTGCAAGATCCTCTTACCCACCCGAGCTCTTAACAGCAGACTGCCGAAAATGAAACAAAAGCAATCAGGGAGATTACGGGGTGGGGGAATCAGAGTGGGGCCTTTGCTCTGGAATGACTGTGCCCACGCTGGATGGGTCACTCGGTAAATGGACAAGCCCACATGCTGGGGGACACAGGCACGAGATAATAATCATTCTCTGACCCTTGACCATGGCGGTGACCCTTCCTTGTCTTTCACATTAACGCTCTGCCGCTGTGCGGAATTTGTGATGTCGTACGTCAGGCTGTAGTAGAAGGAGTCAGAATTGGTGAACATATTGACGAGCTCTTCCAACAGACGGCGTTCCAGCTTCTCTTCGCCCGTGAACTAGTGGACAGAAACTGCAGGGGTTAGTCCAGCCGAGCGAGGAACTGAACAAAACCGATGGCGGTGATATCATGAGCGAGATCGTGGGGGAAAGTTGCTGCAGAGATTAGGTTACTGCACCAGCAATCCATTCATAGGCAAATGTTTCATCCATGTCAGTGTTGGCTCCTCATTTTTTTTATATCTGCTCTCACATACCACCTCCTGCCAAGGCTAAAATCAAACAGGAGGTAAGCTGGAGGTGAGATTGCAGCCAACTTTCTGCTTGGTCTTTTTATCGACCATAACAACCAACGATTCCATCGAAAGAGGCAGAAAAATGGGATTTTAGGCAGGAAACTAGAGAAAGAAAAAGCTTGCATTTATGTCACGCTTTTCATGACCGCAACCCGTGAAGTCCTTTTGAAGTTCAGTCACTGTTGTAATGTGGGAAATGCAGCAGCAAAGCAGTACACAGAAAGCTGCCACAAACAGCAATGTGATAATGACCAGATTATCCAGAACGCAAATGACAGCAGAGTTCCATTTTTCTGCCTGGTCTTGTGGAACCCCCTCAGTACTGCACAGGGAGTGTCGGCCTCTATTTCTGCGCTGAAGTCTCAGGAGGGGGACTTGAACCCACGACCTTCTGAGCCATGCAAAATAGCACCAGCCCAATTAGGAGAACAAGCACATTAGAGATGAAGCAGGCACCACTGGGATATGAAGCCAGGCCCAGCTGCTTTGGCCACATGAGCTACAGTATCAGGAGGAGGAAGAACACTGGATTGTCAAAGCTATTTCCTGACTGCCGAGGAAGGAGGGTCACCAAGGGTCACAGAGGTGCGGGTGCCAAGGCCGCGAGTGGCTCATTTCCCAAGGGGCGATGCATGGCAATGGGAGATGGCAGGAGGAAAAGTAACAAAGAGAACGGAGAGATGAACAGTAGCTTACCAGTCGCTTGGGAGAAGGAGCTTCAGGAATCCTCTTCTGAAAGACAGTGCCAGGATAGTCTGGAGAAAGCCTCTGATGTGTCGTGCAAAACTGGAATTAAAAAGACAGTTACACAGCTGCCATTTAACCCTGGGGTGACTTACCGTGGGGGCTAATTTTCATTTCCCATCCCTCCCTTCCCGCCTTATTTATGGGAAATCAGGGAGAAACATTTGCTAGCTTACCACCGGAGATCCACCTCACTAGACGTTTGGGGCGAGCTTTATTTCAGGCAGAAATCAGTGGTGCTTCCACACAATGGACCAATCAGACTATGTCTCAGCCCCATATTCATGTCAATCAGTTTGCCCACAACCTATGGGTTGGAGGTGACCATTAGATTGCCATGTATAGGGCAAGTTGGAAGTGGGTCTAACACCCAGAGTTCATTCAGCATACAGTGCTTTGAGTCCTTAAGGGTTTCTGCACATCCATTTCATTGCTTGCTTCCACTTGATCTGTGTTCCATACCAGTATCTCCCCGTGTAGCTGATGCCTTTGCTGCACCCAATAGCCCAATTGCATCAATTTAATTCATTCCTGTTGCAACCTTTGGAAATGTTTCCGTCGCCTCAAAAAAAAAAACCTTTTCCCCGAAAGGGAACAGCAACAATCTGTATTTATTCAGTGCTTGAGACAGAGTTACTGAGGGGAAGAAAAAAAAATCACCCTCAGCTTTACACAGGCAAGAGGAGAAAATCAGACACCAAGCCAAAACAAACAGGTTGGGCAGGGTCACCAAAAGCTTGGTCAAAAGGTGGCTTTGAAGGAGGAGAGGAAAGTAGAGAGTTTGAGGGTTGGGAATGGATGTACAAAATGTGGGGATCAAGGCAGTTGCAGGCATGGCCTCCAGCAGAGGGGTGAAGGGAAGAGAGAGATACCAGGAACTAAACCAAACTTCAACTCCTGATACCTAGAGGCCCCACTGTTAACCCTGCGCCCAATGAGAATGGAGCACACTGGGGTTAAAACCCTTGCAGCGACCAACACACCCAACCCTTGCTGGCCTGACACTGAGCACCAAGCAGGGCATCAGACAGCTAAGGGCCTGGCAGAAATTCTAAAGCCTGGGTCTGACAACGTCATGCTACCCAGACTAGATCTTAAAGCTGAACAGCAATGCTTGGTGCCCAGTGTCGGCTTTGCTAGAACAATCAGGCACAATGAAGGCTATGACAAAGTAAAGAATTAACTTTGAACAAATATCCAGACACCCAATCAACATTTGAGGGTGTGGAGCTGGACCTTAACCACAAGGTGGGGACATGCACTGAAGGAGAGATGCATTTCAATAAATGAGGGCTAAAATCAATCAGATGTTTGGTGATAAGATTTTAAATTTTTACCTCAAGTTTCAGGTCCAAGGGTTCAGCTTTAGTCAGTGGTATCACTGCTATCTTGGTGATTTTATACATCTTGTGCCTCCCAAGAACTGTCCCAACAAGGCCCTTCTGTCGAATGAGGATCAGGAAGCTTTCTAAGTCTACAATAATAGCAAGGAACACATCACAGATACACTTCCTTGCTCCATTTTCAAATGGCAGTACATTCTCCCTTTTCCCTTCAGGTTCACCTGTTCGATGCCCCCTTACCCTGGTACATGGGCCCGAGGTGTCCACCAGTTTTGACAAGTGTCAATACCAATCTGTGTATAGCTGGCAGCTCTCCCTCTCATTCCATCTTCCTCTATTGGATCTGCTTGCATTTCTCTTCCCCCATTGGCTGCAATTCCTGGCTCTACAGGGCACAGCAGATTAACGCCCCGTCTATGAACGGGGATTATTTAGATTCGGATTGGGGAGGCTGATGTCAGGCATCAGCTTAAACCCCAGCAGTCTCATTCCTCACTTCAAATTTTATTTTCTTCTACTTGGTCTTTCCCCTTGACTTGTCCCCTGACAGTGTGGACTATTGCCTGGGTCCAGCTCCAGGGGCAGCTGCACATCTCCAGCTGACCATTCTCCATGTGGGACCTTGGACAGTGAGTACCGACGGTGAGATAGCCAACACACACTTGTGCATTTCCGCCAAGAGGTTCGAGGCCTATTACAGTATAGAATCACAGAATGGTACAGCCGCAAGGGGCCATTAGGGCCCAGAGTTTGCACCAGCTCTTTTGAAGAGTTAGTTAGTCCCACTCCTCGCTCTTATCCCACATCCCTGGAATTTCTTCTCCTTCAAGTATTCATCCAATTCCCTTTTGAAGGCCGCGATTGAATCTGCATCCACCGCCCTATCAGGCAGAGAAATCCAAATCCTAAACACATTGCCTAAGATAGTTTTTCCTCTTGGGCCTCTGCTTCTTTTGCCAACTACGTTATCCCTGGTTATCAACCCTTCGGCCACTGGAAATAGAATAAGTAAAGAGAAACTATCTCAACCCTTTGCGATCTTAAATACGTCTATCAAATTTTCTCTTAGTCTTCTCTGCTGTCAGGAGGAGCAGCCTAGCTTCTACAGTCCATCCGCGTAACTGTAATCCCTCATCCCTGCAACGATTCTCATAAATCTCTTCTGTATTCTCTCCAAAGCCTTCACATCTTCCTAAAATGTCTCAATAATTGCGTCAGCCGAGATGAGCGGACTTTGTACAGGCCAATGGTCATGTGACTTATGATCCAGCTGAGCACAGACCATTGATGGTCATGTAACTGTCTAGTTGATCTTAGCCGAGACCATGGCCTGGTTATGTGGCTGTCTCATTTATGTGCCACACCAGGTACAGTGTTTACCAATTGAGGCACCGGGGAAGCCTCTCACTATTGTAACCAAGGAAACCAGTCACAGTCCAGCTGCAGTAGCTTGATAGGCATTTTGTGGGCTGCCTCTTTGGCTGGGATTAACCATCAGATAATCCCTGGTGGTCTTGCAACACTTAAAGATACATTACAAGGCGCACTTTAGTAGAACTTGCCCTGTGATCACAACACATACAGCCTTACTTGTGTGAAACTGAAATTTGCCAACAACTCCTTGTACCAGGCCAAGACAAACAGCACCGGACAGATCCACATCTGAAGCTGCAAGCACAAGAAAAGGGGTTGTTAGTACCTTGCTAAACTTCAATGATGCTGCAAATTTCTCTGAAATTAGAAAGTGACCCATCACATCTCTTTAAAACGCTCTAAACCCTCCACAAACATTGCATTACTCTGAAGTGCAATGGCCATAGCACACAGGAAGATGCCATGAACAGCAATGAGATGCACCTGTCAGTTTGTTGATCACGGACCTCAATGAACACTGTGCTCTTCTTCAATTGGTGCCATGGAATTTTTAATGTCCGCCTGAAATTTGGTTCAATACCTGAAATGAAGGACAGTACCTCCGACGACGCAGCACCCCCTCCAATCCTACATCAGCGTGTCAGCCGAAACTGTGTTCTGAAATTCTGAAGTGAGCTTTAAACCTGGGCCATAGATGGAAGTGATCAATTCAGTCCAGCTCACCCACGTGCAAGAACACCTCACAATACCACAAGGTGAAGAGACTGACTCCCAGCAGCAACAGGGCCTCGGGCGAAGTCAAGGTTTAGGAGATGTTTTCAGACAGTGAGGTGTAGAGCATTCGTCAAGACACAGGAGCAATGGCTGAAAGATGAAGAGGAGGATGGGATGAGCAGTAATGTGGAGTCAGAACAATAGAAGGTATGGCCTGGGACCTTTGTCCAGAGAAGATTTTTTTGACAAGATGGAGCAAAGCCATCGAGAAACCTGAAAACAAAGGCAAGGATCTTGAAGTTAATACATGGACACAGTGAAATGTTGACAATGTGTGACAGAGAACACAAACAGTAGATATCTGGACCAGATGTCTGAGGGAGTGAAACTTGGAGAGGGGAACCAGGCAGTGGAACATTGGAACAGTCAGTCAATTATCCAGGTGAAGGCTCCAGCACTTGTTTGGATGAGTTAGGGGTTTAGTGGGCATATAATTTGTAGTTGGAGGAAAACCAGAGCACATGGTTAGATGACAAGAGAATATGCAGCTGACATGGCTACGTGTACTATTTCCTTCTGCCACATAACTCCAGAACTCAGTGGGGATGAGGAATGAGTTGATAACTCCAGTTGAGGAGAGCGCATCAGGTCCATTGTGCCTCTGCTGGTGCCAATTTTTCAGTAAGAATCATCGAATGATGCAGCACAGAAGATGGCCATTCACCCCAGCATGCCTATGCTGGCTCTTTGGAAGAGCTTTCCAATTCGTTCCACCACCCCTCCTGCTCTTTCCCCACAGCCATGGAAATGTTTCTCTTTCAAGTATTTATACAATTGTCTTTTAAAAGTTACTATTGAATCTGCTGCCACTGCCCTTACAAGTAGCACATCCCATATCACAACTCGCTGTGTAAAACAACATTTCCTCACGTCGCCTCTGATTCTTTTGCCAATCATCCTAAATTCAAGTCCACTGATTACCAACCCCTCAACTACTGGAAGCACTTTTCCTTTATTTCACAACCTTGCATGATTTTTAACCTCTATCTAAATCTCCTCTTAACCCTCTCTGATCTAAGGAGAACAATCCCAGCTTCTCCAGTCTCCCCACATAATGATCCCCGGTACTATTCCAGTCAATCTCCTCCGCACCCTCTCTAACAGGTTGGCATCCTTCCTTAAGCGTGGTGCCAGAATTGGACTCAATATTCCAGCTGAGGCTAAACAGTGATTCATAAAGGTTTAGCACAACTTCTTTGCTTTTGTACTCGACTCCTCTATTAAAGCAAAGGACCCAGTATACCTTCTCACTAAAGATTTGTGTACAAAGAACAAAGAAAATTACAGCACAGGAACAGGCCCTTCGGCCCTCCAAGCCTACGCCGATCCAAATCCTCTATCTAAACCTGTCGCCTATTTTCTAAGGGTCTGTATCTCTTTACTTCCTGCCCATTCATGTATCTGTCTAGATACATCTTAAAAGACGCTATCGTGCCCGCGTCTACCACCTCCGCTGGCAAAGCGTTCCAGGTACTCACCACCCTCTGCATAAAGAAATTTCCATGCATATCCCCCCTAAACTTTTCCCCTTTCACTATGAACTCGTGTCCCCTTGTAATTGAATCCCCCACTCTGGGAAAAAGCTTCTTGCTATCCACTCTGTCTATACCTCTCATGATTTTGTACACCTCAATCAGGTCCCCCCTCAACCTCCGTCTTTCTAATGAAAATAATCCTAATCTACTCAACCTCTCTTCATAGCTAGCGCCCTCCATACCAGGCAACATCCTGGTGAATCTCCTCTGCACCCTCTCCAAAGCATCCACATCCTTTTGGTAATGTGGCGACCAGAACTGCACGCAGTATTCCAAATGTGGCCGAACCAAAGTCCTATACAACTGTAACATGACCTGCCAACTCTTGTACTCAATACCCCGTCCGATGAAGGAAAGCATGCCGTATGCCTTCTTGACCACTCTATTGAACTGCGTTGCCACCTTCAGGGAACAATGGACCTGAACACCCAAATCTCTCTGTACATCAATTTTCCCCGGGACTTTTCCATTTACTGTATAGTTCACTCTTGAATTGGATCTTCCAAAATGCATCACCTCGCATTTGCCCTGATTGAACTCCATCTGCCATTTCTCTGCCCAACTCTCCAGTCTATCTATATTCTGCTGTATTCTCTGACAGTCCCCTTCAGTATCTGCTACTCCACCAATCTTAGTGTCGTCTGCAAACTTGCTAATCAGACCACCTATACTTTCCTCCAAATCATTTATGTATATCACAAACAACAGTGGTCCCAGCACGGATCCCTGTGGAATACCACTGGTCACACGTCTCCATTTTGAGAAACTCCCTCCCACTGCTACTCTCTGTCTCCTGTTGCCCAGCCAGTTCATTATCCATCTAGCTAGTACACCTTGGACCCCATGCGCCTTCACTTTCTCCATCAGCCTACCATGGGGAACCTTAGCAAACGCCTAACTGAAGTCCATGTATATGACATCTACAGCCCTTCCCTCATCAATCAACTTTGTCACTTCCTCAAAGAATTCTATTAAGTTGGTAAGACATGACCTTCCCTGCACAAAACCATGTTGCCTATCACTGATAAGCCCATTTTCTTCCAGATGAGAATAGATCCTATCCCTCAGTATCTTCTCCAGCAGCTTCCCTACCACTGACGTCAGGCTCACCGGTCTATAATTACCTGGATTATCCCTGCTACCCTTCTTAAACAAGGGGACAACATTAGCAATTCTCCAGTCCTCCGGGACCTCACCCGTGTTTAAGGATGTTGCAAAGATATCTGTTAAGGCCCCAACTATTTCCTCTCTCGCTTCCCACAGTAACCTGGGATAGATTCCATCCGGACCTGGGGACTTGTCCACCTTAATGCCTTTTAGAATACCCAACACTTCCTCCCTCCTTATGCCGACTTGACATCAACCTCAGATCACTTAAAAAAAAACTGGACAATTTAATTCATATTGCCTTTCCTCATTCTTCCTAGCAAAATGTAGCACTTGACACTTGTGTGCTAAATGGCATCTGCCATGCATCAGACTATTTCACCAGTCTGGCAATATCCTCCTGAATGAAATCTGTTACTATCCTCCTCTCCTTTTACCACATTTTCAAGTTTTGTATCATCTGTAAATTTGGAAATTATGCCCTGTATACCCAAGTCCAGGTTATTAGTATATACCAAAAAGAGCATTGGCCCCAATACCGAGCCTTGGGGAACACCACTGACTACCTCCCTCCTATTCTGAAAAACAACTACTACTGCCTGCTTTCTGTCCCCTGGCCAATTTTATATCCACACTGTCACTGTCCCTTTAATCTTTTGGGTTTCAATTTTACTAACAGATTTACGGGCCCAGATTTTGAGTTAGTAATGATGGTGAAACTGCCAGCGATCACTGGCGTTACTCCTCTGAAACTGACAGCAACCTCTGGAATCTGCACTCACGCAGTTAAATGTAGAAATCCAAAAGTTGCTGTCAGGTGAATCTACGCTTCCCCACAGGGTGTGCTGTTGACTACAATCAAATAGAAATCATTGAACTGATGCGAACTTGCCCTTTTATGCTATTATTCTTGCTGTAAAACCCTTTGAAGATCCACCTTGTTGAAAGAGGTGCAGCTGTGTTTTTAAAACAGTATACAACATTCATAAGTACTGTTGTAAAAACCTCTCTGGGTCTGAAAAACTATTTTTATATTTGTGGAATATCAGATTTCTGCATTATGATAATTCTAAGTCTATGCCTTATCGTTAACTGACCAACCATTAGAAACAAATCTTTTAATCTCAAAACCCTTGATAATTTTGAAATTCTCTCATAGATTCCCCCTCAAATTTAGATTGTTCCAGCAGAAAACAGGCCATTCAGCCCATCAAACCTGTGTTGGTGTTCTTGTCTACATTGCCCACCTCATCTAGTTCCAGTATCCTGGTCAGTCCCCTATTGCATTCTCTTCTAAAGATATTTAGAGATTCTGCTTCAAAATAACAGTCTGTGACAAATTCTGTGTTTCTTTTCCCTAAGCTCCCCTTTGATCCTTCTTATCATCTTAAAAATGTCCCGTCTCACCAATCAGTGGAGCCATCTGTCACTATTCACATTGACTTTAAAATCTGCAAGACCTCCATCAGGTAATCTCTTCATTTCAAGAACACTGAAATAAGCTACAACTTCACTCTTTGCTTCATAATGATAAACATCCAAACTTGGTAAACTCCTAGAGAATCACTAGACCATTTTCCCAATGTTTTTACTTCCTTACTGCAGTGGGGCACCCAAACTAAGGCTTTGTCGAAGTTCAACAATACCTCCTTGCTTTTTTATACCAAGCAAAGGATGAAGTTTGCTTTTTGATGGTCACTACAAGTGGATGAGGCTTTCAGTAACCTTTGTATATGACCACTGCTCTTCTATTTTGTTTCAAGTCTTAACATTTAGGATATATTTCCATTACTCATGATTTCCAAAATGTCTCACGTTCCTCCACATTGTATTCTGTGCTCCTCCTGTCTTCTTTCTCACAATTGTTATCACCTGTTCAGTATCATCTGCATATTTTAGTTCCAATGAAGGATAAAAAGCAATTGATCCAGCCTTCCTTCATAACAACAACTTTCAATCCAAGTGCCATTCTTGTGAATCTTCACAGTATCTTACCCATCATGTGCTCAGAACACTGGACAATACACCAACTTTGACCTAATACCATGTCCAAATCAAACATCACTTCCCCCTTTCATATTCAGTGCCCTTAGAAATAAAACACAACTGTCCATTCTCAAGTTTTTGTGACTTTAATAGCCAGTGCCGATTGGGAAAAGATCCAAGCTCAGCTAACAGGTGTCCTCAATTCTGGTTCCATTGAAATGACACCTTTGGCAGTTTGTGCTAATTGGGAGATGTTAAGAGGTGAACCTATAAAGGACTTCTAATGGTTGTTGATAGCATGACATGCATTGTTGAGTCCATTGGATAATAGCCTCTGTTCTTATGCACTGAAAGCCAAACAAGCTGTCTGGCCCCACGAAAGATCTGAGCCCAGAAAATGATAGAGATGAGTTAAGAAGTAACAAAGGGCAGGAAATGCTGCTGAGAGTATTTCATAGACCCCGCTAACAATAAGAGTGTTGGAAAGAGTATAAATCAGGAAAATATGTAGCATGTAACAAGGTGTGGGAGGGGCTTTAATCTTCACATAGACTGGGCAAACTAGATTGGCAAAAGTAACTTGCCGGACGAGTCATTAATGTATTCAAGACAGTTTTCTAGAATCATTTGATAAGGAATCAACTAGTGAGCAGGTTATTTTGATCTAGCATTGTGTAATTACTAATAAGTCATGGTTAATTAATAACTTTCTAGTGAATGATCCTCGGAAAAATGATCATAATGTGATAGAATGTCATTGAAGTTTGAGTGTGATGTGGTTAAGACTGAAACTTAGGTCTTAAATTTTAAAGCCAATTATGGATGTTTTAAGGGGCACATTGACTAAGGTAGATTGGGAAATTAGATGAAAAGATATGACAGTAGATAAGCAATGGAAAACATTTAAAGAAATAATTCATAATTCTCAATGAATGTATATTCCTTGTAGAATAAAAACTCCACTGGAAAGGTGGTACAGCCTTGACTAACTAGTGAAGTTAAGAGTAGTATTAGATTAAAACAGGCTGACAATGTTGCATAAAATAGTAAGCCTAAGGATTGGGAGGATCTTAGAACTCAGGGGAGGATGACCAAGAGATTAAAAGAGGGAGAAAATAGAATATGAGCAAACTAGCATGAAATATAAACAAGAGATTGAGAGAGCTTTTTCATGTGAGAAGAGGAGATTAATGAATGTCAATATGAGTACCTTCAGGGCTGAGACAGGAGAAATTATAATGGTGAATAGGAAATTGCAACAATCTTAAACAAATATCTTGTATCTATCTTCACAGTAGCAGCCACAAAGAATATATCAGAAACTGTGGGGAATTAAGGGTTTACAAAAGCAAATAAATCTTAAAAAGGTTCTGGAGAAATGGGATTAAAAGCCAATAAATCCCCTGCTCCTGATGGCCTGCAGCATGGGGTTTTAAAACATGTGGCTGCAGAAATAGTGGATGCATTGGTTTTGATCTTCCATAATTCCCTAGCTTCTCAAACTGTCCCTGTGGATTGAAAGATAGCAAACCTAACACTGCTGTACAAGGAAGGAGGAAGAGAGAAAACAGAGAACGAGAGGCCTGTTAGTCTGACATCAGTAGCAGGGAAAATACTGGAAGCTATTATTCAGAGTGTGGTAACAGGGCACTTGGAAAGTACGTCACAGAAAGTTAACTTGCAGGTACGCAAGCATTTAGGAGAGCAATTTTAAAAAATCTTTATTGCAAAGCAATTGGAGTATAAAAGTGGGGAAGTCTTACTGCAATTATATAGGGCCTTGGTGAGACCATACCTGGAGTATTGTGTACAATTTTGGCCTCTTCACCTAAGGAAAGATGCACTTATCTCAGAAGGAGTGCAATAAATGTTCACTAGACTGATTTCTGGGATGAAGGAATCCTGCATTGAGGAGAGATTGAGTAGTCTAGAATTTGGAAGAATGAGAGGTTACCTCAGTGAAACATATAAAATTCTTAGGGGCTTGACGGGCAAGATGCTGGGAGGATGTTTCCCCTGGCTGGACAATCTAGACTATCTAGGTCAGCCTTTTAGGCCTGGAATGAGGAGAAAGTTCTTCATTCAAAGGGTTATAAACCTTTGGAATCCTCCACCATAGAGAGTTGTGATGCTCAGTCGTTGAATGTATTCAAGACAGAGATTGACAGATTTTGCAGACTATGGAAAATTAACAATTTGTACCTATATAGCCTTTTTAATGCTGCTTTAACATCTCACACTGAAGAATGCCTGCAGAGTCTCATCGACAGGTTTGCGTCTGCCTGCAATGAATTTGGCCTAACCATCAGCCTCAAGAAAACGAACATCATGGGGCAGGATGTCAGAAATGCTCCATCCATCAATATTGGCGACCACGCTCTGGAAGTGGTTCAAGAGTTCACCTACCTAGGCTCAACTATCACCAGTAACCTGTCTCTAGATGCAGAAATCAACAAGCGCATGGGTAAGGCTTCCACTGCTATGTTCAGACTGGCCAAGAGAGTGTGGGAAAATGGCGCACTGACACGGAACACAAAAGTCCGAGTGTATCAGGCCTGTGTCCTCAGTACCTTGCTCTACGGCAGCGAGGCCTGGACAACGTATGCCAGCCAAGAGCGATGTCTCAATTCATTCCATCTTCGCTGCCTTCGGAGAATACTTGGCATCAGGTGGCAGGACTATATCTCCAACACAGAAGTCCTTGAAGCGGCCAACATCCCCAGCTTATACACACTACTGAGTCAGCGGCGCTTGAGATGGCTTGGCCATGTGAGCCGCATGGAAGATGGCAGGATCCCCAAAGACACATTGTACAGCGAGCTCGCCACTGGTATCAGACCCACCGGCCGTCCATGTCTCCGTTATAAAGACGTCTGCAAACGCGACATGAAATCGTGTGACATTGATCACAAGTCGTGGGAGTCAGTTGCCAGCATTCGCCAGAGCTGGCGGGCAGCCATAAAGACAGGGCTAAATTGTGGCGAGTCGAAGAGACTTAGTAGTTGGCAGGAAAAAAGACAGAGGCGCAAGGGGAGAGCCAACTGTGCAACAGCCCCAACAAACAAATTTCTCTGCAGCACCTGTGGAAGAGCCTGTCACTCCAGAATTGGCCTTTATAGCCACTCCAGGCGCTGCTTCACAAACCACTGACCACCTCCAGGCGCGTATCCATTGTCTCTCGAGATAAGGAGGCCCAAAAGAATACAACAAAATGTCCCAAGACACTTAACAAGAGTGATATCCAGGAAAAACATTTCGATTCCGAGCCACTTAAGGAGATATTAGGGCAGGTGACCAAAAGCTTGGTCAGAGAGGTGGGTTTTATAAAGCATCTTAAAGAAGGGAGAGGTTCAAGAAGGGAATTGCAGAGCTCAAGAGCCAGACAGCAAAAGCACAGCTGTGAAACGATTAAAATTGGGGGTAAGCAAGAGACTAGATTTGGAGGAGGGAATTAATCACTATGGCCTGTTGGACTGGAGGAGACAGGAGGCGTAGGGAAGGGCAAGGCCACGGAGGGATTTGAAAACATGAATTTTGAAATTGAGGTGTAGTCGGGCCAGGAGCCAATATAGGTCTGTGAGCACAAAGGCGATGGATGGACGAGACTCAGAGTGAGTTAAGATATGGAAGACGTTTTGGATGAGCACAAATTTATGAAATGTGGAAGGTAGGAGGCAGCCAGGAGTGCATTGGAATGGTCATGTCTAGAGATTACAAAGGCACAAGTGAGGGCTTCAGTAGTAAATGAGCTGAGGCAGGGGTAGAGTCAGGCGATGTTACAGCGATGGAAATAACGGTCTTGGTGATGAAGCAGATACATGGTTGGAAGCTCACCTCAGGCTCAAATACAACACCAAGTTGTAAACAGTCTGGTCCAGCTCTCTACTTTCTGTCTCAATTTTGTATCCATGCTCCTACTGCCCCTTTAATGCACATGGGCTTCATTTCTGCTAACAAGTCTATCATGTGGTACTTTATCAAATGCCTTTTGAAAGTTATATTGACATCAACCACATTACTCTCATCCACCCACTCCATTACTTCATCAAAGAACTCAATCAAGTTAGTCAGCCTTTAACAAATCTGTCCTGCCATTTATTAGCTTCTCCAATTGATAATTAATTTTGTCCTGGATTCTTGTCTCCAACACTTTCCCCACCACCGATATTCGGCTGAGTGGCCTGTACTGACTGGATTTATCTCTCCCTCCCTTTTTATTTTTGAGTAGGGATGTAACATTTGTAATTCTCCAGTCATCTGGCACTTCTGCCATATCTGAGGATTGGGAGATTGTACCCAGGGCATCTCCTACATCTCCACTCTCTCTTACTTTTCAAACTGTTATAATGTGGGAAAATGCAGCATCCAATTTTCACACAGCACGATCCCACAAACTGCAGTGTGATAATGATCAGGTAATGTGTTTGATGTTTGTTGAGGTATATATATATATATATAGACCAGGTAAGCACCAAGTCAGCTATTGTCAGTAAGAATTGATGCCTTTCAGGGAGGAGAGAATGGGATGGGGGGCGGGGGGAGCAAAGCTCTCCGACCTGCAGATGCTTCTTTGAGCGTTGAGCTGATGGTGGAGGGTGTAAGCTGGTGACTGCATTGTGCTCTCACACTGACCTGCCTTGATCTCCATGCTGCCACTGGAGCGACTACAAGACAAACAGCTCTCAGCCCCTCTCACTGTGTACTCGGTCTGGGATTTGAAGAGCTCCATCCATTCAACCAGCCGCCCTTCCCTTGAGCAGTCAACAAACGAGGGACTTTCCTTCCGGGTTGGGTTCCCACGATCTCCTCTGACCGTTGGTGCCTGCAAAGAGCTGGACTTTCCAATGAAAACACGGAGAAGCGGTTCCATTCCCGTCACAGCAGATGGATTCCAAACAGTTCCTGCCAGTTTAAAGTGGAGTGCTGAAACCAGCTCGCAGCGGGGCCACGGATACAACGTCCATCACATTTCCACTGCACAATATTAGGTGCTGATTCTCCCAAAGTTACATTTGCAAAAAAAAATCTATTCCACCTACTTAATAAGCCTCTCGAAGATTGAAACTCTCGACTCTTAAACATCAATTATCTTTATGTTCAGCGTACGTCCAAGCCTGGTCTTCCCCATTTGTGCCAAGTGTCAATCATTGCATGCGTTATCTTAGTCTTTGCAGAAATCATACTGCTGTAGTTCAGAGAAGGTTCACTCGACTGCTACCTGGGGCGGGCGGGTGGGGGGGGGGGGTGGTATTGGTTATCTTGTGAGGAAAGGTTGGACAGGTTGGGTGTTGGGTCTGTATCCATTGAAGTTTAGAAGGTTCAGAGGTGATCTAATTGCAACATATGAGATGCTGAGGGGATTTGACAGGGGGGGGGGGGGGATGTTGAAAGGATGTTTCCCCTTGTGGCAGAGACTAAAACTGGGGAGCACACTTGAAAAATAACGCGTCTCCCTTTGAAGGCAAGAGGAGAAATGTTTTTCTCTCAGGGTCCTGATTCTGTGGAACTCTCGTCCCCAGAGACTGGTAGAGGCAGGGTCATTGAATGTTTTTAAGGCAGAGCTAGAGATTCTTGACAAACAAGGGAGTCAAACGGTATTGGAGGCAAGCAGGAAAGTGGAGTTCTGTCCAAAAACAGATCAGCCATGATCTTATCGAATGGCGGAGCAGGCTCGAAGGGACCGAATAGCTGATTCCTGCTCCTAATTTGTACGTTCGTATGTATTATTGGCACAGGCTCTCAATTCTGGCTGCAGTTTGGCAATTATGAAGGCCATTCTGAAATATTTCCCCCCCAAGGGGACAGCTCTGCAAATGGTGCAATATTGCCAGTTAAAAGCTGCACAGTCAAATTCAACCTCCCCACCACCAAATCTCAACTGGCTTAAGAAAATGGAAGACTTGCATTTTATAATACTACCTTACATGAGCTCCGGTCATCCTCAAGCATTTCACAGCAGATGAAGGACGTCTGAAGTGTAGTCACTGTTGTAATATAGGAAATGCAGCAGCCAATTTGCACACAGCAAGCTCCTACAAATAACAACGTGATAATGGCCAGATCATCTGTTTCTGACTGAGGGATAAATAATGGTCAGACCACCAGGGGGTGGGGGAAGTGAGGGGATGGGGGAAGTGAGGGGATGGAAACTGCTCCTGCACTTCTTCGTATTAGGACAGTGGGATCTTTTTACATCCACCTGAGAGGGCAGATGGGCCTTGGTTTACTGTCTCAGCTGAAGAACAGCATCTTTGAAATATTGCTTCTGTACACTGGGAACGTCAACCTAGATTTTATGCTCAAGTCTGTGAGTAAAACTTAAACTCACAACTTTCTTCCTCAGACACAGGATGCTACCACTGAGCTATGTCTGACACATGTAGTTTATCTCGGACTTGAGATCAAACAACGGGAAAAGTAAGAGTTGAATATTAGACCTCAATTTCAGAAAATTCATTACCAGCAGGAGTGAGTCAGATTTGAAATCCCCCTTTGCAGACTCTGAGCTGTGCAGGGGTGGGGTGGCAGGAGGGGGAGTGGGGGGTTGGCAGAAAAATGGACATCATCTCAGACTGCTTTCATTCATTGCTGAGCTGTTGCTGAAAGTGTAACATCGACAATGAGCTCAGGAAAGGCTGCCCCTCTGGTTCATGATCAGATCCACAGGCTAAGCTTTGACACAAATGTTCCAATCTATCTGCTCACAAAACGTGCACAGACTCAAAACACTTCATACTTTTTGCCAATCAAATTTCTTGCCTGCAGTTATTGACTCCTTGCTGAGGTATACTGCCACAGGCATTCATTACCTTCTCAGATTTTACCCATTATTCCTGTGTAAACTCTTTCAGCAGGCATTCTGATTGTAGACGACTTCAGAGATTATGCAGATTCACAATCCTTTCCTAAGTCAGGAAAACCCTCCACGCTAAATGGAAAATATTAATTTCATCAGTTGGAAACTTAACTTAGAATTTTAATGGAAAAAAAAACCTACAAATAACTTTTTAAAAATTAGCAGCCAAGATGGCCACTGCCATTTACATCTGAAGTACCGGGAGATTGGACCGGAGACAAAAAGTCTAACAAGAAGCCCAGCCAGGATAATGGCTTGCTTGAAGTGACTGAATTACCTAGAATGGCTTCATTAGCAAGGCAGTCAAGTCCATCCCCACCCATTGACTTTGAAAGAGACAACACCCTCCATATGTGAATTGACATCCTGGGGCATGTAGAACCTTGAATTTTATAAGATTCCAGAAAAACCTCATTGGAAGCAAAGGAGATTGAGAAGAATCATGTTTCCACCTGTACATCTCTGAAAAAACAAGTTTTGTTACACAGACAAACAGACAAGCAGTAACTGAGTGAACAGTAGCACAGAAGGCTGCTGTTCCCACCTCGCTCTCTTCTCAGAAAATATCAAGTGACTGAGGGATCCTCCAGGCCTACAGACTGCTGTGGCCAGCGGCAAGAGACAACTGCAATTCTGCCTTCAAGCAACCCTGAGCAAAACAGGCCCACTAAAGAGCACTTTGACCAGCAAGGACCTCAAGAATACAGCTTCAAACTGTATTTAAGTTCATTTATTCTGGACTTTAATCCAACCACCAAATCTATTTTCCCTCCTGTAATCTACTTGTTTGTGTGTGGTTCTCGTGTGAATGTGTGCCAGAACGTGTCGCGTATTTTAAAATCGGGTTAGAGTGTTGAGTACAATAAACTGTCCTCTTTCTTGTTTAAACTCAAGAAAATCTGTCAATTGGTTCTTTTGCAATAATAAAGGAAAAGGGTAAAACGTTTACAGAGGTGGTAAGCACAACCAATGTTTAAAAGGAATAAACTCTATTGCAGTCAAATAAGAGGAAGGGGCAAGAGGGGAGCCCGAGACCCCTCCTCATCTGGCCATAACACCTGATATTCACCAAGTCCCCTCCCTCACGAACTCTTCAGCTCATCCGAAACTCTGCTGCCCACAACTATCCCTGCACCCAAGTCCCACTCAGCCATCGCCTCAGCCCCCTAATGCCACATAGTTAAAATTCTCATCCTCCCTACAACTCTCCCTTCACTTGACTCCATCCACATGTTCCCCCCTTTCCCTCTGCCTCAACATTGACAGAAATGCCTTCAGCCACTTGTCCCCCACGCTCCTAAATTTCTTCCTTGAACCCCACCTCCCCGCTCCTCCTGCAAGACTCTCCTTCTAACACACATCTGACAAATGTTTTGGTCACCTTTCCTAGATTTCCCCTTCTTGACCTTGGTCTCTCTTGCACCTCTGCAGATTTTTTTTCCTTGAAAAGGTGTTATGCTACTGTGGCAGCCACTTAACTCACTTTTAACACAATGCGGAAATAATTTTACACGGCAGAATGAAACACAAGCAGACGTTTATTGCACAAATCAGTGCAAGGAAAGGAGAGGAAGACAAGCACACTTGTACATGAGAGCACATTACGACAGCAGGGTAATAAACAGCAGCAGACAATCTACCATTAACAGACAGCTCGGCCAACCACACAAGAAACACTTTTGCTTTTTGATATCAAAGATATAATTCTCATCAAAAAATTAATTTTTAGAAACATTTTCTCATTCCTTGAAACAAGCGAGTCGCACTGCCATTTTTTTTTTTAAAGGACCAAAGAACTGTAATATACCTGAGATTGTTACACAATAAAATTATACAGAAAATAAAAGTGATTAAAAGACCCTTGTTGATATTGACTGCACTCCTGGAGCACAGCTATTTAAACTCGGGATGCTGGAATGAATTAATGTCTGTGCCATTGCTCCAAGATTGGGTGTACGTGTGTGTACATATATTCAGATTGTTTGATTTCATGCTTCTGTGTTCCAATTAAGCTTTATTCTTCAAAGTCTTAACAAAATATAAAATGTCCCATCATGCATATAGAATATAGCTATTTATATATAAAACTGCATATAGCCTGGTGTACCGAAAGGACGACAGATATTTCACACTACCCCACAACTAGTAATAACAATCACCCATTTCCTAAGCAACCCAACACTGTCATTTTCACAAGCATATGATGGTGGGTCCTGCAACTTTATACATATCCAGTAGGAAGGCTTGCAACACAGGCTTCTACTGAAGAGAAAGGAGCAGGTTGGAAAGAATTAAAGAGAATTTGTGCAGGAGATAGCTGCTAAAGCTAAATACATTTTGGACAAAATACCTGTACTGTGGGACACTATTTTATGGGAGTGGGCCTGATAAGCAATTATCTCGTAAACAGGGTCTATCAACTTGAACAGAAATCACACATGGAAATGTTGGCCATCCTTTTCATTGTTACTTTTTAGTTTGGGGGGTGGGGGTGGTGGTGAGGGGGAGCAAAGTGAGGGGGGAAGGGGAGGATGGAGGAGAGAACCATGTCCCAGAATATTCCATGACCATCCTTGGTTTTACACTTGGCCCAGCTGCTTGCGAGAGGCTTTCCAAACGTGCTCAGTTTCTCCCCATTGTGCAAGTTCCAAACATGTTCAATAGCCAGCAGACAGCCTCTGAGGCTGGGTTTCTCTGTGCTCCTGTAGCACTCTCCCAGCAGTTTAGAATTTTCCAATGAGGAGATCTTCATTACAAACATTCCTCTGAAAAATGTACACCAACTTTCCCCTTCCCACAAACATGGTGATATCATGAGTTGATTGGTTAAGTATCCGGACACAATGGAAAGAACAGAGATGAGAAGTGCCCTGCTGTACAGTAGGGGTAGGACATTTAGAATGAGGTATGTAAAGAACCTTCCCAAGTGTAATCAACCTTAAAACACTCTCATTCTTGTGACTAAGTCCAGCCATTGTTTTGGTGCTCTTGGTGTGGTCAGTCCGTCTGATATAGTATGAATCGTAGGCCTGTGCAGTGAGCTGCTGTAACTACTGCTTGCCAATGGAAATTGCATGCAGTGGAAAGGTTATTTTTTTTTACATTAGGAAAGTTGAACAGAACAAACAGGGACGGGGCTTTCAACAAGGCTGTAGTAGCTGCTTTGCTCCCCTCTGATGGCAAGTTACCACACCTTGGGAATTGTTTCAAATTTCGTGGTTGCAAAAAAATGGCAAGTTCTGATGGTGTCCATTCTAACAACCCCCTGTCCCATTTACTTGGCCATCGAGCAAAAGCAAGAGAAAAACTGAGCAGAGTGTTCATGGGCAGCTGGTCTGTCACCACTTGGTCCTACCTCTGCCAAAAAAAAACCCACCCCCGACATTCATGTTTCATATCAGACTGCATAGTGACTGGCCTCTCACACCTAGCAAGTGTCACAACACTCACGTGTAATCATCAACCTGGCTTCTCCAGCATGCACATTCCCAACGCAGCACCCGTTTCCTCTCTACAAATCCATGCAACAACTTGGAAAGCAAGGTCAGGGAAAAAGAGAAACATTTCAGTAGAAAAGCATTAATAACTACTGCTCCAAGTCTTGTTTTAAAAAAAATCATTTCCCAAGTCTAAAGTCACATCTTTACAGTAAATGTGAAACCAGAGCTTCAGAACGGTTAGTCAGCGAATGACCTATAGCCATGACCATCTGACTGTACACAATAGGCAGCACAAAGAGGAGATGCTGGAGATGGTCTGACCTCTCGGGGTGACCATCTGATCGTCACTGTACTCAATGAGCAGCACAAAGAGGGGCTGCAAGGTAACAATGAACACCGACCAGCTTCACTTAGAATGACCAAATGTCTCATATTACCCTTCCTAACCCAGATCATTTGCACAGTAATTCCATACCACTCATTACTTAATCTAACTTCAATTAATAAAAGATCAGGACAGTGTCAAAACAAAAACTGAAAGTACTGTTGTCACACAGATCAGCCAGTGTGTGGCAAAGAGAAGAGGCAGAATAAGGACTCAGGCTCCAGTAGAAATGAGCCTAATGAAGTGTTGTTGCTGTTAATGTTAACGTGTCTGTTCTCTACAGTGGCTGGTTGACCTGTGTTTCCAGCATTTGCTGTCTTTCTTTCAGATCCCTGCACTTGCAGGATTTTGCATTTTATTTATGTTACTGACAAATCCTTGTAAGGCAGTATCTTAATTTTCCAAGCAGTCTTTGGCTGCTGGCAGGACTCGGGGCAACTGCAATGGTCAAAATAAGCACAATGTAATCTGACTCCATTGCAACACTCTTTACCTATACCATTACTATGTGGTGTCAATGCTGCTGCCTTCACACAGCTGTTACTGATACACCAAGCTTAAAAACCCATTAGCGCTCCAACAGCATGACAAAGCATTGCCCAATACATCTCAGAGAAGCCTGAAGAAAGAACATTTGCTGGTTTGTCTTCATCCAGTCTTTAGAATGGGGGCTCAATCACCTTGAACATTCCCCTCTCTTGCTTTAGCCAAAGCACAGTGAAATTATTATATATTTTAAATGATGGATGCAACAAAGGCTTTAATCAATCTGATGTTGATACAAAGATGTACAGATTTGCCTTAAAGAGGAATTTGTGAAATTGGTCACATTTCGTTACAATGCTCACCACTAAAGTGACATTCCTTATTTGGATGGTTCGATCTTGATGCACAGATGTTCTTATAAGCACACTAGGTTTGTTTCCAGTGTATTTGCAAACCAATTAGTTGCCGAAGCTACACGAAGTCCGATTTCTACACAGTGGTGTCAGCATTGTATTTTACTTGCTGTGGTCTGTCAATCCAGTTCCCCATGTCAATCACCAGTGCTGTAATGTTACTTGAAATTATTATTACCGACCATGACTTGGGAGCTCTCCTCTCCGTGCCCTTAGCTACTACCCTGCGATCCTCTCCAGTTTGTCCAACACACCCTGAATCTTGTGGACAGCTTCCTTTCGAGCCTGCCGGATGTGCTCCTGACCGTTGGTTTCCACTGAGTCGACTTCCAGAAGTTGCTTTGTCAGGAGTTCTTCCAGTAGCCGGTAAGTCTTGTCTCCCCTCTTTCCATCAAACTGATTCACCTCCACTTCCAACTGCTGCACATTGCTCAAGACCTGCTCCACTTTAACATGGCCTGGGTGGGCAGCAATTTCAGTCTGCTCCATACCATTATTTGTAGGAGCTGCAGGTTTCTCTCTGGCACGCTTGTTCTCTGCATGGGTCTTGTACACAGTAGGAGGAGCACTGTACTCGATCCTTTGGCCGTGGGACGTGTTTGGCAGCTGGTCTGCACTTTGAGCTGGGATATAGCCCGTGGCCTGCTGGTCGCTCCCTAGGTAGGTAGCGTTGCTGAGACGTGGTCGGAGGTCCTGGTGATTCAAGGGATACGGAAGATCCTAGAAGACAGACAAGACTGCTTAGAAAACAGCAAGGAGCATTTAAACAGGGGAAGCCCACTGATTCCCAGTGACTGAATAAATCCAATTCAGTTCTTCTGAAATGGGACTGGAGGATTATTTTTAAATGGTGTGTTTCTGTGCAACTGCATCGATTAATAGTAAGGGCCATTGTTTTATGGTGAGTGCAAGTCAAGTTCTATTTTTATTGCATGGGATTAAAGCAATGTCACCCATCATCCGAGCAGAGTATTCCAGAATTCCAGCAGTTTCTCTGTGAAAAGTGCCTTATTCACAGCTTATCAATGGATCACACCCAAGAAAAAAAAAATTAAAAGTGCGCAATGAAATGACAGTTTATTTACTATTTAATGAGCGAGGGGGAATTCAGAGGATAAAACCTGTGACAGAGCAAAACGGGGGAAGGAATTTCAAATAAGCCACCATTGTATGGTCATATCAGAGAATGAAAACAAATGATTACTGGTATAACTATGGAGGGAAAACACACACTAATTTGCAAACACCTCAGAACAGGTTCTCGATGGACAAAAGCAAAATACTGCGAATGCTGGAAATCCGAAATAAAAACACAAAGTGCTGGAAATACTCAGCAGGTCTGGCAGCATCTGTGGAGAAAGAAAGAGTTAACGTTTCAGGTCGATGACCTTTCAGGAGTACTCCTCTTTAGAAAGAACTTGCGTTCCGTAACACCCGAAAGGAAGAGAAAATGTTTTTTGTTAAAGCGTCAAATAAGACGAAAGATGAAATGAAATTGTGGAGCAGGAGACCTTTGAGATAGGGTGAGTCGGTGCTGCTGGAGAGAGAGGTCCAGTGTGTACATGTGATGTACATGGTATTGATTGCGGATCTCAGGATGCAGCGAGAACAGCAGCCCGAAGAATGTTGTGTCTCGGAGATACCTGTAATCTTGGTGGATTTCAAACATGAAGGTTAGAGCTTTAGTTGGAATCCACGTGAAGCAAGTCAGAGCCGGAGACACGAAGGAAGGAGATGTGGCTGTGTAAACTAGTTTTGTTGGACACCTTATCAAACATCAGGAGGAAAATGGAAAGCAATGAAGGTGAACAAGGTAAAAGAGACAAGCAGAAATCCCACTGGAGAGAAGAGTGGAACTTCAAGGCAGGCATTCTTGGAGTGGAAGTGTCAGTGAATTCAACACAGATACAAGCAAAACACTGCAGATGCTGGAAATCTGAAATAAAAACAGAAAGTCATGGAAATACTCTGCAGGTCTGGCACCATTTGTGGATAGAGAGAAGCAGAGTTAACGTTTCAGGTCAGTGACGTTTCATCAGAACACAATGGAATTCGGTGATGTACATGTGCCTTTCTTTCCCTGCTTCTTCCAGCTGAAAGGAATTGCAAAAAATCCTTCTTCAGTTTACCTGCTACTTGGTTGTGGAAGTAAAATAAGGAGACTAACACGTACCAGAAAAGCCCACGAGAATGGAAAATGAATTTCAACGACAGTGTCTGACACCTGGAAGCTTTAAGTCTGTTATCCTGTTCTTGATGTTATTGAATGCACAAATTTGAAGAGAGACAAACCCATGACGAACTATTTTCCTCAACCAATTCTAATGAGGACAGGACAAGTTCCCCAAGGCTTCACTATATGAAGTTCATTTAAAGCACAAATTTCTGACTGTGCATGGACTTTACTTACCTGCTGTTCATACATAGATGGCGAGGGTGTACCCCTTTGCCACCCTGGAGTTGGTCCTGAAACAACATTGCTCCCAAAAGGTGGCATCGCATGATTGAACTGCTCCGCAGATGATGATAGTCCTGCTGCTCGTGTCTGGGCCCACAGATCATGAGATTGCAGTCCTGTTGATGGCAGAGAGGATGCTTGTGTCGAGGGCGACCAGGGCTGGGATTGTGGGCCAGGCACAGGCTGATGTTGGGGAGGATACACACACTGCTGGGGGGCAGAAACTGAGTTTCTGAAGTGGTACTGTGAGGCTGTCACCGGATACTGGGGCTGTTGATCATACACCTCCTGTTCAGTGTGAAACAAAGTACAGAATGGGTTATTGAAAAGGCAGGTTTGCAGCAGAGGCTTATCAACACAAATAACTAAAGAACAAACCTTCTGGAAGAATTTTATCACTTGTAGTGCAGCCCAACCAAGAATTTATCAACTGTGCATTGGTGGGGAAAGGTACAGCCTGGTATAACACTAGGCTACATAGACCAGAGGATGCCAGTTTACATAGACAGTCTGTAAATAGTTGGTAGGTCGCAGCACCTGTGGGCATCAAATGACAAAAGGACTGAAATTGGCTCTCAACGCCCTCCATGGTTGAGCAACCTGACAACTCAGACAGGCACATGTTCATGTGGAACCTGATGTCTTTTCAGATGATGCTGGGGAGAGGTTGCACGTAGATGAGAAACAGAATGGGGCAAGGCGTGAAATGAAAAAAAGACTTGCATTTCAGTAGCACCTTTCACGACCACTGGATGTCCCAAAGCGCTTTACAGCCAATGACGTACTTTATAAGAGTGTTTGCTGTTGTTATCTAGGAAACACAGCAGCCAATTTGCACACAGCAAGTTCCCATAAACAGCAATGTGATATGACCAGATCATCTCTATTTTTATGACATTGATTGAGGGATCAATATTGGCTCGGGCAGCAGGGATAACTCCCCGGCTGAAAGAGAATTCTTCGGTCTTTCACGAGCAATAAACTTGGGGTTGGGTTGGAGCTAAAACATACTGCACTCTGCCAAGTACTTACCCCAGTCAGGTAACTAGCGCTGAGTCTTGTCCGAGACGCTTCTCATTTCTAGTTTCTGTTCTGTACTTCTTTATGAACCTTACTTGAGTTTGGCAGGAGGAATGGAGCTGTGCCAATGCAAATAAATCAGCATTGCCCTTTTTTTTGAAAGTTTGCTGGGATATACACATGGACAGGTGGTCTGCTGGCTCGTTACTACTTTCCCTCCCATGTTCTCCCTTCATGTGACAGTCTCTTACTTCCCTCGCACTGTAAGTCAAACCCAGAACTCTCCTCCAACTAAATATTGAAAGGGTAACGTCACTGTATTTGGTTCTGCACTACAAACTCTGTTCCTGAGCCACTATTTCCATCCCTGTTAACTGTCTGAAGCTCAGCTTGACCACTCACGGCTTTGGTGATGTGCTTGACTGCGAGATGAGCTTCTGACCATGTATCCGCTCCATCACCAATATTATCTATGAACATCTCCATAACATTGCATGACGCTACCCCTTCCTCAGCTCATCTTCTGCTGAAAACCTCATCCATATGCCTTTGTTACCTCAAGACTTGACTATTCCAATGCACTCCCATCTTCCATGCTTTATAAACTTGTGCTCATCCAAAACTCTGCTGCTTGTTTCTGAACTTGCTCCAAGTCCTGTTCAGCATTCACCCATCACCTCCTGTGCTTGCTGACTGACACTGACTGCTGGCCTGACCATGCCTCAGTTTCAAAACTTTCATGGGCCTCGTCCCTCTCTATCGCTGTAACCTCCGTGAGCCCTGCAACCCTTCCAGATCTCTCTGCTCCTCCAATTCGGGCCACTTGCACATCCCCGATTTTAACTACTCCACTATTGGTGGCCATGCCTTCAGCTTTTTAAGCTCTGGAATTCCCTCCCTAAATTATTCCACCTCTCCCTTCAATAAGATGCTTAAGACCTACCTCTTGACAAAGCTTTACGTCACCTGACCTGCTACCTCCTCTGTGGCTCAGTATCACAAGTGTTTTTATTGATATCACATTTGTTAAACACCCTGGAACATTTTGCTACGTAGAAACACAGAATTGTTACAGTACAAAAGGATACCATTCAGCCCATTGTGTTTGCACTGGCTCTCCAAAAGAGCAATTTACCTAGTGCCACTCCCCTTTTGAATGCCTCGATTGAACCTGCCTCCACCACTCTCAGGCAGAGCATTCCAGATCCTAACCACTCGCTGTGTGAAAAAGCTTTCCCTCATGTCACCATTGCTTCTTTTGTCAATTACCTTAAACTTGTGCCCTCCACCAAAGGGAGCAGTTTTCCCCAATCGACCCTGTTCAAACCCCTCATGGTTTGGAATACCTCTATAAAATCTCCTCTCAACCTTCTTTGCTCCGAGGAAAACAGTTCCAATTTCTCCAATCTATCCAGGTAACTGAAGTTGCCCATCCCCGGACCATTTTCGTGAATCTTTTCTGCACTCTGCCCCAGGTCTTCTTGTCTTATCTAATGTGTGGCACCAAGAACTGGACGCAATACTCCAGCTGAGACCGAACCAGTGTTCTTCACAAGTCCAACATAACCTCCTTGCTTTGGCACTCTAGGCCCCTATTAATAAAGACTAGGATACTGTATGCTCTATTTACTGTGCTCTCAACCTGCAATGATTCATGCACAGATACACCCAGGTTCCTTTGCTCCTGCAGCCCCTTTAGAATTGCACCCTTGATTTTGTATGGCCTCTCCGTGTTCTTCCTACCAAAATGTATCACTTCACACCTCTGTGCATTAAATTTCATCTGCCACTTGTCCACACATTCCAGCATCCTGCCGATGTCCTTTTGAAGTCCGACACTATCCTCCTCCCAGTTCACAATGTTTCCAAGTTTTCTATCATCTGCAACTTTTGAAACTGTACCCTGTCCACTAACGTCTAGGTCAGTAATATAGATCAAATATACATTAAAATTATATAGTTATAAATTGTTGGTGTTGTTACATGACTTCCACAAAAACTTGTGAGCCTTGTGCTTTCCAGTGCAGTTCATTACTGCTCAATAATCTAACCTTTCAGCCACTCTCATTTAGTACTGAATTTTAGACATATGCCCCTCGATCATATTTTAGACACCCACAATGACCAACACTTACCTGCTGCCCTTGAGTCGGATAGGCTGTGTGAGCTGGTGTCTGTGTCCTTGATGGCAGTCCCTGGGAGGGTGGCCCAGTCTGAGAATGGGCCCACTGTGCAGAGGAAGCATGCCCGTTGGATGGGGGCCTGGGCAGCCCGGCTTGCTGACTGGGGTGAGGGGTCTGTTGCAGGTGTGGCTGCTGCTGCTGGTAGGACTGCTGCTGGATGTTTTCACCTGTTATGTTCTCAGACGGTATGCTCTCACTCACTCCTCGTGGATACCAAGTGCTCCCTGGGATGTGTCCTGGTGATGAAGATCGTCCAGAAGTGAACACACCGTTGACTATACCCTGAAACAAGAAAGAGCACATAGATTATCCATTCACTATAGAAGAAGCATATTCACCGAGGGCACGTACAATCAATTATCACAGTTTACAGAATGGATTTTTATAAGTTAGAAAAGGGAAATAACCATCCCCAGTTACCACGTTTTACACTTTAAAACTCATGACCACATGCGGCCCCTGGAGCAGGTTTTTTTTTTGCTGAACTCCCTCTGTCATGGCCTCATTGAGTTCCAGCCTAGTGACATAAACAACAGCACCAGACAACAAACAAACATTGGCATTTGTGAGGTCACTGGAGCAGAGCCTGTTAACCCAGCAGCAGCTCGCTGCCTTTAAATATCACTCCTCACTGAGGAACTGAAGGGGTGGCCAAAGAGGACAACTTTGGCTTGCTTTCTGAAAGCAGGCAGAGATGGTAGAAAAGCAGAAGGAAGGAATGAACAAATATCCTCCAATATTAGAGCAGAGGGAGTACAGAATGTGCTCGCTCAGAAGGAATGCGAGACAGGAACAAAGCAGGAGGATAGCAGAGTCCTGAGGAAGTGATGAGTTAATGGAAAATGAATTGGAGACTGAACCATCAGCAGCACACACATGGCTGTTAGGAAGAACAACTCGTCATGAGCCTGGTTCTAAATGCCTTGCGAGGGGTAACTTAGTTAGAGATGCATGGTGTCAGACCACACCCAAGGGTGGCTGTCCAAAGCCACGGTAAACAATTCACTAAAGTGTGCAAGACTGGCGTTCCGGAACAATAACTCGAACTTATACATCACAGTTAACATAGAAAACCATCCCAAAGTACTTCACAGAAGCATCATCTGATTGAAAATGGATTCCAAGACAGTATCAAAGAGAAGTGTTTTAAGCAGAATGTCAAAGCCAGTGGGGCAAGTAAAGATACTTTGGGGAAAGAATTCCACAACAGTGGGTCTAGATGGCTGAAAGCACAGGGGCAGCACAAATGGCCAGAGGAATGGTGAGCTTTCGGGGTTGAGGGTGGGGTGTAAGGGTGAGAGGGGCCAGACTTAGTGGGGATTTCAACACAAACTTTAAATTGGAGACATTGGGGGACTGGGAGCCAATGTAGGTCAGTGAGGATAGGGGAGATAGATGAGTGGGACTTAGTGCAGGACAGGACATGGACAGAAGTTTTGGCTGAGTTGAAGCTGACAGAGGGTGGGAGGAGGGAAGGAAGGCCAGGCAGGAGAACACTGAAATAGTCCAGTCTGGGGAGGCACAGATGAGGGTTTCAGCAGCAGAGGGGCTGAGGCAGGCTAGGTTAGGGAGCTGGAAATTGGTGGCCTTTTTGATGGAGAGGATATGGGGTTGGAAGCTCAGCTCATAGGGTGCCGAGATTGCACTCATGGCTTCAGCCTGAGATAGTGGCTGGCGAAGGGGATGGAATCGGTGGCAAGCTTGATGGTTAATATTAGAGTTAACAGCAGCTTCTTGTTTAGAGGGTGTGGATGCAAGGGCAACAGGACAGTGCTCAGAATGTAAACCAAGCAACCAGTCATTTGTTCCAATGATTCAATACATGTTAAAGATCCCAGGCTACAATGCAGATCAGGGAGTGCCCCCAGTGAGCAGGGTGACCAACGGCATCATCCACACATTCATTTGTCAGTCGTCATGTGACTGGCTGCTGCACAGTCAACATGCATTTGGCTGCACACAACCACAAAAGGTTAGGAGTTTCAATGTGAGCAGCACTCTGAATATAAGTATCGTCAGACTGAAATGTCATTGGTTGGCAACTGCCAAACATCATCACAGGGACTGACTGATTCGTGACTGCTGGTCAATTTATCTCGAGATGATTCAATGAGGAAAATATGGCACAGCAGACTTGCAGCAAAGGTCAAGTTAGTCACTGTCTCTTCTTGGCTCAACCCAATCGCAGATACTTGTCACCAAGTTTCCACCCTATAATCTGCTTCATATTCCAGCCTCTTCAAACAACACATCAGCCACTGCCTGAGGTGGCTCGGTGCCAGTCTTGAGATCATTCTCCAATCTAGACAAATGCAAAACACATCTTCAGTAATACAAAGCCACAAGGTATTTAAATTCTGGCAGTGAAACAGTTTGAACAAGAAACTGCCTGTACATATTCTTCTCTCTGTTTTGATGTACTGCAACTCCGGGTCGTGAGTGAGGATCCGTGCAGAGCACAGAACAACACTTGTAGTACAGTTCATTGGGATTGAAGCTCAGCCACAAAATAAGGGAATGGAAACACTAAGTTGGCAGCTAAATCATACTAATGCCCTCCTCAATCTCCACTATCTACCCAACCATACCTCAATCTACTAATCAGTTCTCTGGGGAAGTGGGGAAAATGGTGTCCACCAATGCAACGTTAAGCTCAGTGACTCAGTCTCCACATTGAAAATTTCATTGGATTTATATTAGATTCAGAAAAAAAGTTAACAATGACAACATGAGTGCAATTTTCAAAGATCCTCCAACAAAATAAGTGGACGATTTCCCTTTTACTCTCAAAAATGCTTCTTCTGAGATCTTAATTAAAGGCTTTCACTAACATGAAAACATTTGCAACTATAGGTTGTTCAGCTGTATAATGATGCATGTTTAATAACTAGACATAAAATATTTGTTTTCCGGAAGGCTCAAACGTTCTCCCTTTATAGGAAGAATCTTTTTGGAACTGAAATTGTGCTGAAGCAAAGGCCGCTGATCCTCATCATTCACTCGAACGATGATTGCAAATCCATTTACTACCGTGCATACATTTACCAAGTGTCACCACTATAACAGAGAGGAGGGAAGCAATTTTAACCTTACCTGCACAGCAGGAACGAATTTTACACCCCATCCAACTTTCCTCTCCACTGAAGGTGATCAGGTAGGGTGTAAAATGGACATCTGACCAGAACCTACCCGGGTAGAAGGTTGCTGAGGTTACAAATCACCCCAAGAGTGAAGGATACAGAGACAGACTAAGATAGAGAGAGCAAGTAAATGAACAAATAGCAGGCTGTGCTAATTGGTTTACAAGATCAGTACATAATCTAAAGGCACACTAAATTAATTTTTTGTTTTGAACAGTCCAAACTCACGATTTAAATCTCAATTTCACAGTAACATGTCAAAATAAAAATGAAATGACATCTAGTCAAGTCATTCCGAGTTCTTATAATCAGCACATCACCAGCTAACTGCCATAAATACAGGGAGCTTCAGTATGAAGTTGCATGCAACACTGTTCCAACATTACCTGCTTTCATATAGCACTATCAGGACTGGAAGCAATTATAGTTCTTTCACTTACAAGTGCTTCACAAGAGACACAGGAAATAAAATCACGAGGAGGAGGCAATTAAAACCACGGTTGAAGAGGTGGGTTTTAAGGAACTTAAAAGGAAGTGAATGAGAGTTTAAGGAGGAAACTGCAGACTGATGCCTGGAGGGTGGAGAATGGAAGAACTTTGAAATAGTCACACGTGGTGTGGTGGTGAAAAAGGTCAGGTTTCAGCAGCTGAAGGGAGCAGCAGAGTCCAGCAACATTAAAGATGGAAGTAATGGCTCCTCATGATCAAGTAGAAACGAGGTCAGAAGCTCAGGTCCAACAGAACATCGAGGTTCAAGTGGCTGTGGACAGGAATATGACTGGTGGCATGGTTACATAGTTTGTGGCAGGAGACAATGATCCAGATTTTACTGTCAAATGGTCGGATTAACATGCTTGGCATTGTTAATGTGCAAATTGTCCAGCAACTCATGGGCGAGGAAACGATACACTGCAAATTGCCACAAGCCTATACACTCTGCTCCACTGTGTATCTTGTGAAAATGGCTGTCCACCCTCAGCCACCCCATGATTTTCGAGAAAATAGCTGCATTTGCACATTAATTGCCCCAGAAAGTCTGGGTTCAGACTCAACAGATATATATATATTCCTGCATGACCACTCAACCCCTCTCACTCAGAAAAGCAACAACTTCAACTGTGGAGTCTCATTCCTGCAGGTAGTAAATTGTTAATGATTTTTAATTTCCATTTAAGAACTTCTTAATTTTCTTTTGTCTCTTTTTCTGCTCTCAATCCAAACTTTCTTTCCCTCTCGATTTCTCTGCGTATCTGATTTGACTCCAATTCACCTGATTGCCTTGTGTCGTTCCTCTTTCTTTTGCAATCTTTAAATATGATCCGTTAAGGAGACAGATTGTTGGTGCTGTCGTTTACTGAGCTCCGTCCTGCCCTCACTGTGTCTTTGGCAGTAAGATACAGTGGAAAGCAATTTGAGCTGAAGTGTGAGGTCAGTCTAATGAAGAGGGCATCCAGCAAAATCTGGGCCAATGCCTTGGTCTTATTAGTGCTGAACGGAAGGAAATTACAGCCTAGATCCATGTCTTGATTATTTCCCAGCCTCCTCACAGATATACATTATTCTACATCAAGCATCTGAACCGCTCGATTCTAGCCTGGGATTTGCTGTGTTTAAATCTCTGGAAAAAAAAGGGAAAAGTTACCTACTTGTGGAGGCATTGGATGGTCCATCATTTGAGAATAGTTACTCGGATACGGAGTTTGGTGTCCAGTGGGATACCAGTAATTGGAGGCATATCCCGGATATGGCATTTGCTGGAAAACACGAATAGAAGGGCAATAAGACATCCTGAAGCAAAGCAAGCAATTCAAAAAGAACTTTAATCAGAGCATGAGCACCATAGCTGCTGGGATCATTAGAACAAAAGTAACAGTTGCAAGGTGATGAGATGTACCACATAGATACATCCATCCAGTCAGCCAATGGTAGTTAAAGCTGTGCGATGCTGCTATGTGAGTCTAATGTTTGCTGCTCCTGAGGCCGCCATACTGCAGTGAAGGCCAGTTCAACAGGTACCTTATTGAGTCTGAAAATGGGGGCAACATGCAGTATGAATAATGGTCACTGAGACACCAGTGACAAACCTCTGGACAAAAGCAAACTCATCCTTCAGCTTAACGGAAATCCACAAAGCCATGAGATCAAACAGGGTTTGTTTCTCAACCTCAAACACAATCATTCGGACTGTAAGCAAGTCCCTGTGCCATCATTTTATAGCGTTCCTTGAACTGCAAGGGGGTCAAAATACACCTTGGCAAAAAGAAGTTTCGAATTTTTGGAAAAAGGGATGCAGACCTTTGTCAGTAATAATATCGACCGACGGTTCTTGTAAATTTGGGCCCCGCTTCCCCCTGCAAAAAGACATGAACAGCGTTGCTGTTACTTGAACACCAGACCAGGAATAGGCCATTCAGTGGCTCAAGCCTGTCCCACCCACTCAGTCTAATCTATACCTTAACTCCACTCATCCTCCATCGCCCTTCAAACTTTCCCTAACAAAAAATCTATCAATGTCAGTCATGAATGCTCCAGTTGTCCCAGCATCCACAGTTTTTTTTTGGGGGCGGGGGGGAAAAGAGAGGGGCAGGGAAAGAGGGTGGGGAGAAAGAGAATTCAGGATTTCTATCATCGGTCGTGTGAAAACATGCTTCCTATTTTCACACCTAAATCGCCTAGCTTTATTTTTAGGTTTACATCCCCTCATTCTTGATGCCCCAGAGGGAAACGCTTTCCTGTGTCTATCTTATTGAGACATATTAACATTTTAAAGATCTTGATCAGATCACTGCCTCAGTCATCTTTACTCAAGGGAATAAAAATCAAAACCAAGTGCGGGCAGGAGTTAGATTTCTACTAAAAAGCTGACAACCACTGCCTGGACGTTCAATGGACTGCAACGGTCAGAATCGCTTGGGGTGAAACCAGACAAGTGGGACAGCAACTAGAATCAGAGCATTGCAAAACTGAGCAGGGCCAGATGGGCAAATGCCCTGCACGGTGCGATGCTCAGTCTTAAAGACTTTGTGGTGATCGTGTTTGGTCAGATTCTCCAGGAGGTCCACCTGGAGTGCTACCATTAGCTCTGGCGGTGATGGGTGAGGGAGCTTCAAGGGTTTGTGCCGCTGGCACTCCCTGGCCCCTGCCAGAAAGGGCATGTGAACATGTTGCAGGGTGGAGGAAAAGGGATGGGCTGGAATACGCTGCCTCCCATGGTCGAATAGCCCTCTGGCACCTACTGGGTGCAATACCCCGAGTACAAGGGCACTTGGTTGAGGCACTGCAGGGGGTGCCCTGTGCCAATGTTACTAGAGCTTGGCAACAGAGACAACGTCTTTAAGATTAAAATAAAATCCGTCGGCCAAAGGTTTAAAGTGCTGAGCATGCGCTGTGCGGCTTGCCCCTTTAAGCTGCCCTCGCCGCCGGCTCCACGGCCCCGGTGACAGCCTCAGGCCCCGCTCTCACCTGCTTGTGGAGGCCGCTCCTGAGCCTCGGGTCGTCCCAGGTGGTGGTGCCCGTGTTGTGGTCGATGTAATAGGGCCAGCCGCTGTGCGGGTCCCGCTTCATCTCCCAGCCCCGGGGCAGGGTGGCCACACCGACCGGGGCCTCGCTGGCCATGGTCGGTGTGTGTCCAGTTGTGCCTCGCCGCCGCCTACCCCAGACCCCGGCTCGGGCTCTCTCTCAGGGTCGGTCTCTGTCGCCGCTCCCAGCCCCAACCGAGCACAGGCCGCCGCTGATTGACAGCCGCGCCCACCAATCAAACTGCGCGACCGTTCACCTCATCACTCAGACCAACCAATCACACGGCGCGAAGGCGGAGCTCAAGGCCAGAGGTGGAGCGGAGCTGTCAATCAAAGAGTGAGGAAGACACGCCCTTCTCACTCACTCCTTGTCACACCCACACTCACAGAGTCAGAGAGAGACACATCACTGAAACAGGCCCTTCGGTCCACTGACTCTGTGCTGACCATCAACCACCCATTTATACTAATCCTACCACATCCCCATCTTTCCTCAATTCTCCTACCATCTAGCTACACTACAATGGCCTATTTGCCTATCAACCTGCAAGTCTTTGGCTGTGGGAGGAAACCGGAGCAACCGGCGAAAACCCACGCGGTTCACAGGGAGAACTTGCAAACTCCGCACAGGCAGTACCCAGAATTGAACCCGGGTCACTGGAGATGTGAGGTTGCGTTGCTAACCACTGCGCCACTGTGCCGCCCATTCCCTGTCACTCCCAGTCACTCTCACTCATTGCCTCTCACACTCACACTCACTCACTGTCACACTCACTCCCTGTCACTCTCACTCATTACCTGTCACTCTCACACTCACTCTCAGTCACACTCTCACTCATTACCAGTCACTCTCACTCATTAACTGTCACACTCACAGTCACTCCCTGTCACGCTCACACCCACTCCCTGTCACACCCACTCCCTGTCACTCTCACACACAACCTGTCACACTCCTAGTCACTCTCTGTCACTTTCCCACTCACAACCTGTCACTGCCAAAGTCACTCCCTGTCTCACTCATACCCACTCCTTGTCACACTCACAGTCACTCCCTGTCACACTCACATCCACTCCCTCTCACACTCACATTCACTACCTGTCACTCTCACACTCACTACCTGTCACTCTCACACTCATTACCTCTCACAGTCACTCCCTGTCACACTCACACTCACTCCCTGTCACACTGTCAGTCACTCCCTGTCACTCTCATACCCACTTCCCGTCACTCTCACAGTCACAACCTATCACTCTCACTCACTCACAGTCACACCCACTCCCTCTCACAGATATCCTATTGAAGCAGTCTGTGTCCACATGCAGCAAGAGCTGAACAAAATTCAGGCTTGGGCTGATAAGTGGTAAATAATATTCGCACCACACAAGTGTCAGGCAATGGCCATCTCCAACAAGAGAGAATCTAACCATCTTTCCAGTATTTTTTGCACATCCCTAATTGCCCTTGAAAAGGTGGTGATGAGCTGCCTTCTTGAACCAACAGTGCTGTTAGGAAGGGAGTTCCAGGATTATGACCCAGCGACAGTGAAGGAACAACAATATAGTTCCAAGTCAGGATGGTGTTGACTTGGAGGGGAACTTGCAGGTGGTGATGTTCCCATGCATCTGCTGCCCTTGTCCTTCCAGTTGGTAGAGGTCGCGGGTTTGGAAGGTGCTGTCCAAGGAGCCTTGCTACAGTACATCTTGTAGATGGTACACACTGCTGCCACTGTGCAGTGTGAAGGGAGTGAATGTTTAAGATGCAGTATTTATATGGCTACTCCAGTTCAGTTTCTGGTCAATGATCATCCCCCAGGATGTTGATAGTGGGGGATTCAGTGATTGGTAATGCCATTGAACATCAAGGGGAGATGGTTAGATTCCTCTTGTTGGAGATGGTCATCGCCTGGCACTTGTGTGGTGTGAATCTTTTGCTTGCTGGTTGTAAAAATGCTGTATCTAATGAGTCTGGACAGTCTCAATCCACTTCCTTGTGAGCACGGGTCCTCAACACTCATTGAGCAACTCACTGATCGAGGCCGGAAGATGATTAGTGTAGGAAATGAACACAATGTCACACTGGGGTGGTGGTGGATGGGACCAAGGAAGGGTGTTGAGGAAGATTAGAAGGAGTTTCCTCTTCATTCGGGTGTACCAGAGAGTAATTGGAGCTGACCCTGACTGTCTGAAATGTCACCAGTTCCGTTCTCCAACACTAACAGCTGAGGGCAAGACTCCATGTTCTGCTTTTGCTGGGATCGGTCCTTTCTCTCTCCTCCATTGCTCCAGTTCTCCTGTGATATGCATCTTCCCTGGTCCTACAAGGATGTGTCCAGATATTCACCAATTCAGCTTTGTGAAGCCAGCAGCTAGGAGGTGCTTGAGACCAGCCTCAGATAATCCTCCCATTCCTCTTATACAACTTAATGTGTTTGTTGGAGATCCTATCATCTCATGACTGTACTACCCCTGAAGTCTTGGGCTGCTGATTGGTATGTGCTCCACATTTCCTACTCCACTCAACAACAACATGCATTTATATGGCGTCTTTCATGTTCAAAACAGCCCCAACTGGCTTCACAAGGGATAATCAGGTGAAAATGGACACAGAAGGGGATATTACGATGGGGTGGTCAAAAGCTTGATCAAACAGGTTGCTTTTCAGGAGAGTCTTAGCAGAGAGGTGGAAAGACTGAGGGTTTTAGGGAGGGGATTTCAAACCGAGGGCCATAGGCACAGCTGCAAACTGTGGGGAAAAGGGAGGGATGCACAAAAGGCTACGGTCAGAGTGTTCAGGTGGAGGAGAGGTGGGGTAGGGGGAGGTGTGGAGGAGAGGTGGGGGATGCTGTAGAAGGTGACAGGAATTCAGCGGTGTGAGGTCATGAAGGGATTTAACAGAAAGATGAGAATTTTAAAATAATATCATTTTTCTACATGGTGGTTATTGCCTGGACAGGGCTACAAAGTTAGGCTTCTGTAGTTTCAGCGCCTATTCAGTGGCTATTGTTTCGGTGCCACTATCGATTCAGCCCACACCAAACGCCATCTTGCTCAGGGCGTTAGTGTCGCTGGAGGTATGCAGAGTAGGAACTCTTGACACTAGTCAGTGTATAATACTGACAACACCATTATCAAACTCACTGCTGTGGCTAATGCCTTCTCTGAAACTCGTACAATTGAACATTCAGCAACATGAGTGACCATCCCCTCTCCTCCCCACCCCCACTATTTAAAGGGATCATAAACCACTCTCAGCATAGTTGCTGATTACTTCCAACTGGCTCAGTTTGAGTTTGTGGCCTTTTTAAGGAGTTGATGAAGTCTGCAGGGATTGGTGCTGGACCTGGAGAAGGCCTTGGTTGTGACTGCAAGTGTTCTGCTCAGTCCGCTTGCTCCCAGTTCTGGGTTGCACTGCAGCATGAGAGGGAGGTTGAGCAGAGGCAAAGCTGCTCACAGAGGGAGTAGGAGGAGAGGGAGACAGGCACTCAGCAGGAGTGTTATATACCCAGGAGCTTCAGAGAGAACGTCTCTTACCTCCACCTCAGCCAGGAGCAGTGTGTGTGTGTGTGTGTGATCTGCACTTTATGAAGCAGCTTGGCACAGAGCTCTGCCCCTCTTGCAGCTAGACCTGGAACCTCAGAGTTGGGCAAGGACGGCACTGCCAGTGGCTCTAAAGGTCGCAGTGGTCCTGAAGTTCTTTGTGTTGGGATCCCTCCAGACTGGAGCAGGGGATATATCTAACATCTCAGAGTTCACCGTCCACTGCTGCATCAGAGAGGTTACCGGCACCTATTATGACAGCAGAGCGGAGCACATTGTGTACTCTCTGAACAGAGAGAAACAGGTGGAGTGTGCACATGGTTTTGCCAGGATCGTGGAGCTCCCCATGGTGCAGGATGCCAGACTGCACACATGCGGCTTTGCCGGTGGCACATCTTGATGCTGAGATGCCCCACAAGCACACTCCCTGAGTGTGCAGCTGGCGTGTAACCACACTCAGTACATCATGCTGGTGAATGCCCACTATCCCAGCAGCAGTCACGGTGCTTTCATTCTGCATCAGTCCGCTGTGGATTTGAGCCACCAGCTCAAACCAGAGTGGGGCTATTAGGATTTACACCTGGCTCATAACTAGTCTTCACAACCCAACCACACGTGGCCAGCATGTGTACAACAAGAGCTATGCTGGTCTGATAAACACCACTGAACAGACCATTGGGGTGCTGCAGCAGTTCCACTGCTGGACAGCTCTGGAGGAGCCCTGCAGAATCCATCAGAGCACAAATCCCTGATTTGTGATAGTCTGCTGTATCCTCTACAACCTGGCCATCATGAGGAGGAGGAGGAAGAGGAAGAGGAGGAGGAGGAAGAGGAGGAGGAAGAGGAGGAGGAGGAGGAGGAGGAGGAGGAGGAAGAGGAGGAGGAGGAGGAGGAGGAGAAAGAGAAAGAGGAAGAGGAGGAGGAAGAGAAAGAGGAAGAGGAGGAGGAGGAGGAAGAGGAGGAGGAGGAGGAGGAGGAAGAGGAGCAGGAAGGAGGAGAAAAGGAAGAGGAGGAGGAAGAAGAGGAGGAGAAGAGGAAGAGGAGGAGGAAGAGGAAGAGGAGGAGGAAGAGGAGGAGGAGGAGGAGGAAGAGGAGGAAGAGGAGGAGGAGGAGGAGAAAGAGAAAGAGGAGGAGGAAGAGGAAGAGGAAGAGGAAGAGGAGGAGGAGGAGGAGGAGGAAGAGGAGCAGGAAGGAGGAGAAAAGGAAGAGGAGGAGGAAGAGGAAGAGGAGGAGGAGGAAGAAGAGGAGGAGGAAGAAGAGGAGGAGAAGAGGAAGAGGAGGAGGAAGAAGAGGAGGAGAAGTGGAGGAGGAGGAAGAGGAGGAGGAGGAAGATGGGGGAGGAAGAGGAAGAGGAGGAGGAGGAGGAGGAAGATGGGGGAGGAAGAGGAAGAGGAGGAGGAAGAGGAGGAGGAAGAGGAGAAAGAGGGAGAAAAAGAGGAAGAAGAAGAGGAGGAGGAGGAAGAGGATGATGATGAAGATGAGGATGATGATGCAGCTAGCGTTCCACACAGGCTGTCCATGATTGCCTTGTTCAAGGCCTGTTTCTGTGAACATGATCCCGTTGTATAACAGTCCCACACCTTACCATTCTTCCGTTCTGGACTATCACAATGCTGAAATAAAAGCCACCACAAAATAACCATTCTACACCAACAAAACATCCAATATTCCAAACAAAACTCAATTCTTACCCTTGTGCATTCCCTTCGTGCCTGTCTCACAGGTGCCTTTGCCTGGCCTCGTGCTCCTATACAGTGCTACCCTGCCAGTGTCTGCAGCATGGCTGGTGGAAGGCTGCTGATGTTCAGTGGGGGAGACTGCAGGAGGCCTTGCAGGAGGCCCTGCAGCAGTTCTGGGGCCTAGAAGAGCCGGCTTCGGACTGTACTATCTCAGCATGGGCAGCAGCAGTCTGGGCTGACTGGCTAAGGGGCACTAGTAGAATGGCAGGGGAGGGAGGACAAATGCATGTTTGTGCTCCAAGGAGCCGCTGACACTCCCCCCGGGGTGGCACCTCTGCCAAGCTAGTAACTGGTAAGTTGGAGCAGAGATTGCTGCATTACTGCAGGAGCCTGAAAGCCCCTTTGAGGGCTGGCATCCACAGCCATGATGGTAGCAAGCTGAACTTGCCTGACGTGAAGCTGAGATTTCATGAGCACGGTCTCAGCCTCTGCTGCAGCACTCAGAGGTTGGGTGGCTTCTACGTGTGCTACGATGGAATAGGCTCCAAGCTCTCTGCAAAGCCTCCTGTCCACCTTTTGCACCGGGGTTTCGAGTGCAGCCTTGGGAGCCCTCTACAACCACTTCCAGCTCCTTGATGCAACAGCCAGGCTGCACCTTCCCTTTAAGAGGTGCAGGCTAGCTTTAAGTGGGTCTAGCCTTGCACCAACTTGGGTCCCCAGCTGAGGGCATTAGCGCTGGGCCACTCAGCACTATCGCTTAAATTAGCCAGAAGCCCTTTACTTTGAAGTGGCACAGGTTAATTGCCCATCGTGGTCCCTGTGCCCACTTTCGGGGCGATCAAACATCTCGGCCTGGGAATCGAGAGGTCCAGTTTCCTGTGTCTGATTGCTGTCTGCTGCCACCTGCTGGAAGAACAGCTGTTTGGACGCTGGACAAGGTCAGGGATGAGCTTGGCTGCTGAGGCTTCTCAGTGATGTAATGAGGGGGTGATTTTAACTCAGCTGGCTGGGCGGGAAACCCACGGGATCGGGTACAAGTCCAGTAACACACCTCTCAATATTCCTCCCGGTTATGCCTGATCCTGTCCATTTCCCAATGGATGGGTTAGGTTCAAATCCCTCCACCTGTCAGTGTCCAGCCTCTGTCAGGATGGATCGGGAAAGTTATTGGAAGGGATTCTGAGAGACAGGATTTATATGCATCTGGAAAGGCATGGTCTGATTAGGGATAGTCAGCATGGCTTTGTGCGTGGGAAATCATGTCTCACAAATTTGATTGAGGTTTTCGAGGAGGTGACAAAGAGGATTGACGAGGGCAGGGCGATGGATGTTGTCTACGTGGACTTTAGCGAGGCCTTTGACAAGGTCCCGCATGGTAGGCTGGTCCAGAAGGTTTGAACACATGGGATCCAGGGTGAGCGAGCAAATTGGATACAAAATTGGCTTGGTGATAGGAGGCAGAGGGTGGTAGTGGAGGGTTGTTTTTCAGATTGGAGGCCGGTGACCAGTGGTGTGCCACAGTGCTCGGTGCTGGGTCCTCTGTTGTTTGTCATATATATTCATGACTTGGATGTGAATGTAAGGGGCATGATTAATAAGTTTGCAGTTGACACCAAAATTGGTGGTATAGTGGACAGTGAAGAAGGTTGTCTAAGGTTACAACAGGATATAGATCAACTGGGAAAGTGGGCAAGGGATTGGCAAATGGAATTTAATGCAGACAAGTGCGAAGTGATGCATCTTGGGAAGTTAAACCAGGGCAGGACATATACAGTGAATGGCAGGGCCCTGGGGAGTGTTGTTGAGCAGAGAGACCTTGGGGTGCAAGTACATAGTTCCCTGAAAGTGGCAACACAGGTAGACAGGGTGGTGAAGAAGGCGTATGGCATGTTTGCCTTCATTGGCCGAGGCATTGAGTACAAGAGTTGGGACATCATGTTACAGTTGTACATGACGTTGGTTAGGCCGCATTTGGAGTACTGTGTGCAGTTCTGGTCGCCGCACTACAGGAAAGATGTAATTAAGCTAGAGAGGGTGCAGAAAAGATTCACAAGGATGTTGCCTGGTTTGGAGGGCTTGAGTTATAAAGAGAGATTGGATAGTCTGGGTCTGTTTTCCCTGGAGCGAAGGAGGCTGAGAGGGGACATGATAGAGGTCTATAAAATTATGAGAGGCTTAGATAGGGTAGATAGCCAGAGTCTGTTTCCCATGGTAGGGGTGACTAAAACTAGAGGGCATAGATTTAAGGTGAGAGGGAGGAGGTTTAAAGGGGAACAAAGGGGTATATTTTTCACACAAAGAATAGTGGGTATCTGGAATGAGCTGCCAGAGGAGGTGGTGGAGGCAGGAACAGCAGCGACATTTAAGAGGCATCTGGACAGGTACTTGAATGAGCAAGACATAGAGGGATATGGAATTAATGCAGGCAGGTGGGATTAGTATTGATAGGCATTATGGTCGGCATGGACGCGGTGGGCCGAAGGGCCTGTTTCTATGCTGTACGACTCGATGATTCTATTGGGTAGAAGGCTGCCAACATCAGTGACTTGCACCCGGTGAAGAGTTTTACAACAGGAGGAACAAGTGGGGACAATATCGGACCTCTTATTTTTCTGAATGCAACACACTTCTAATAAATAACTGTTGTGTCCTTATGAATACCGCATAACAGTCAACATATCACATGTTTTAAATAACTTCTTTATTTTTTTTTAAAGTATTCAGCTGGTGGACAGAGAAATGGCTTTTTTCTTTTTATTTTACAGTTCTTTGATACAGGTAATCTAATTCAAAAGAGTTCTCTTCACAACAACAATAAAAAAACAAGGAGGAATTGATTAAAATTCTAAAAAGCTGTGCCAAAGAGATACTGATAGATCAGCATTCTACAGTTTAATATCTAATACAGCCATAGCTTTAAACCTGATGAGCAGTCACAGTACCTAAACATTCCTGGTAATGCTTGTTACGAGTTCTGTGCAAGTGCTGAAGCATTCCTTACAGTAAGATTAGCATCTTAAGATTAATATGTTCCAAACCAGTCAGTGTTCCACCTACCACCTATTCTTTCCTGATATACACTGAATTGTTGGAATCTTATGGTCATAGCACTCTCTCTCCCTCACAGACCACACAGTGCTCTCACCACACAGACCCATCAGTTTGCTTGGTGACATTCCTCATCACAGAATGACACTGTGTAGCTGTAACTGGGCTATGCGAGGTCCCGCTTTTAAACCGACGACAAAAATCAGCTTTGCAGAAAACTGCATTCACCGCCCCAAGTGCTGACCCGAATTGCAGACTTCAATATCGAGAGAGAGAGAGATGTGCTGGGCCCAAGAGCTACTGCTTTCCAAACCTGCAAGTGTGCATCCATGGTTGAAGGGTGTGCCAAGCATCTGAAACACATTCACGGTATTATTGCTATATGTGAAATCAGAAGATCTCCTTATACGGCTGCAGAATTAGGACAGGTCTGGCAGCCAAACCATCTAGATGTCATATTCAGGCCCCAGATTTTAGGCCTTGAGAAATCTTCCAACCCCAAAATGGCCCAGCAGTTTTAAAGAGAATGTGCAACCTGTGTCTGAACATGTTTGAACCTACATTCAACAGAAATGAAAACAAATGATGCAAAGCCACAATGGACAGACATCAAAGAGTGGGTTCTGTTTCATTGCCTTTGCAGAGCACAAAGAGATTTAACAGGAGGTGTGGGGTGGAGTCCATTGTTTGTGCAACACAAAGGTTTAATGGGCTGAATCCCCTTCTACCTTCACAGGCTTTTCTCCAGCATGTCAGTCAATGGAGTCTGCAGCCAAGGTTGTGCTTGTTTATCAGAAGTTCACCTTTGGTTAGAATCTCACAAAGGCTGTAACTTGGTTCTAAACTGTAAACTCCGTACAGTTAAACTTCCACTCCTTGGTGTCCTTTAGGTTCTGAAATTAAGAGGTCTCTGTTACTTTAACCATCATTCACTGCACCAGTTGTAAATATATTTTCTGCAATAGAATGACTTTCAGCCTTTTCTCTAATCTATGAGATATGTGCATGGATTCACTCTTACTGCAGTATACAATGGACTGTTGAAGCCTTTGTTGTACTGTACTTTAGCTGCAAACAATATATGATTGGAAGATTAAAATATCAGCTTGAGTGGAGCTTTCGCATTTGTCTGAATTCTTTCAAACATTCAGAAAGTGACCGCAGAAAGCAACACTCTGAGGGACTGGCTCCAACAGGCACTGTTTGATTGACACTGAAGATAAGGAAAGCTTGGAAAGTTTTACGGATCTGGTGAGCCTCTGCTTAAATCCTCTGAGTCCATTTGTCTTGTGGCTCTTTAGGAGCCTAATTCCCCTCAGTGACATGTTAAATAGAGCACGTGGAGAAGATTCCCCACAGGCACGAGGTTTGATTGTGTTTATAAAACATTCATTACATTAACATCCATTAGTTGGAGCTTATTTAGGGTGAAGGATGATAATGGCCTTGTGATCCATTGCAGCTCTTCATGATAACACCTAAACATCCAAATGCATTTTCAATATCCCTTCTGCTTTTTTTGCATCTACTAATTCTCTCTGTTCTAAACGTACTTCTCACCAACTGAAACTCACAGTTCATGTTTTTCAGTTGCCTCGAATCTATTTATTGCAGCATTTAATATTTTATCTTCCTCAATAAACAGTGAAAAACATAATAAAAATGCTGAACTTGATTAAATGGAACTGGGAGTCAGTGATAATGAAGAATGCTTTGTGGTGGAAGTGTGAAAAAATATGGAGAGATGTTGCTCCCTGACAGCGTGGGAAGGTTTTAGCTTGGTGCCATAGTTCATATTAAACCAGTCTATGTTAGATAAAATGGTTAAATCCTGGGCTGAAATGTTATCCCAGACTGACTGAAGATCATTTCACAATGGTTTTCACTAGTGTGTTCTAATTTATAGCAGCTAAGAACAAGGAGTCTTTCCACTGGCAGCCCAGAAATGTGAGGACTGATTGCCTTTTGGCTGCTGTCGGACATCCATTGGTCTATGGGGACACCGAAATGATTTTGAACAGATTACAAGGTATTGCTGTCAGCTTTCAGGTGCTGATAACCCATTCTCATTCACTGCTGTATCCTGTTTGTCAGCAGGATGGGCGGCACAGCGGTGCAGTGGTCAGCACCGCAGCCTCACAGTTCCAGCGACCCGGGTTCAATTCTGGGTACTGCCTGTGCGGAGTTTGCAAGTTCTCCCTGTGACCATGAGGGTTTTCGCCGGGTGCTCTGGTTTCCTCCCACAGCCAAAGACTTGCAGGTTGATAGGTAAATTGACCATTATAAAATTACCCCTCGTGTAGGTAGGTGGTAGGGGAATTGAGGAAAGGTGGGGATGGGGTAGGAATATGGGATTAATGTAGGATTAGTATAAATGGGTGGTTGATGGTCGGCACAGACTTGGTGGGCTGAAGGGCCTGTTTCAGTGCTGTATCTCTAAGTAAATGAAATAGCTCATTATTACAAGTGTCCAGTGCAGTCAGTACAGTGCATGCCCTAAATTTAAGATAAACGGCATCAGAGTTTGTGAAAGAGTTGATACTGGAACCAATACCACATGCATGCTGGGTGTCTGCCAGAGCTGCTGGTCACAGACTGGGCCAGACTACTTCCTTTCTGAGGATTCAGTGTTGAGGCTTGCTTCTCTGGTGTGCCATTTTCCTGTTCAAACAGCAAAGAGAGAAAAGCTGGCAATTCCCAGTGTAACAGGAGTCGTGGTAACAGCAGTTAATAACAGGTGAGAAATCACCACAATGGTTGTGCTCGTGCGTGCTGCTCAGTGTTGAATGAATTTACAATCTCTGACTAGTCGGCCCTGATGCACCAAACAATTGCAATGAAATTAGGTGGGGCAACGAGTTGAAGTTAAGATTAGTCTTGTATGACACCTCGAGACACTTGCCTTGCAGGCTTGCCGATGCTAACAATGCAAGCGATAGCTGGAACACTTCTAAACTTTTTTGTGACTGTAGATGTGACATGTGCTCATATCTGTTGCATACCAATCGAGGATGTTCCATGGGTTTTAACATGTTATGCTGCAGAGTGGAAATGGAAATCCCCACCGGGCGCACCCTTGGTTTGGGCCAGGCTGTTGGAAATAGGCAAAGCCTTATCATAGGCAAAGAATGGGAAATCGCTGATACTCACTCTGAGCAACTAAAAGGTCTGACAGCAAACTGCTTCCTCATCATGGTGTTTGATGGGGGAGGGAACTAATGAAGCAGGAAAAATGCAATATCACTGCAGACCTCATTCATTGGTCTTTTGCTTCCATCACAGTTTACTCATGACCAAAGAAAGCCTTGTGTACACTGCATTGTTAGTGTTGTGGTCAATCTCAAACACACACACTCCACAGTGTAAACCAACATTCACTTCACAGTGATACTGACTCCAAACTCAGCTCTCTGTTAATTGGCTACTCTTTGATGCTCTACTGGTGGGCAATATAAAAATATGCCTCTCGGGTTAGCTTGGCTTTGTGGCTCCCAGGAAAGAACACACTTCTGTGGGGACCCACCTCCTTCAGATGTCCAAATGCAACTGGATTTCACAAATCAGAACTCCGACTGGGAATGAGAGATCGGATTACTACTGCAAGTAACCCTTTACAAAATCATGCTTGGGAATCCATCAACAGTGGTTAAGTGAAAGATTATTCTGGAAGTGGCAATGATGCAATTACGTCACATGTGATGTGCCAAGCAACAGGTGGTTTGCCTTGTCTGAAAATAATGTTATTATGATGACGCTCAAGGTGAATTCCTAAAAAAGCTTTCTGTGCCACAACTTTTTTTTTTAAACTTTTACGGAATATGGGATGTGTTGTAATGACATTGTATCATGGGCAGGGCAACCCAATGACCAAGGAAAAGTTGTTCCTTAAAGTTGAACCCCAAACCTTTCCCTCATGGTCTATGGTAGGAATACACAGGGCCTAGTGTGGTAAGTCGCTGATGTCCATTGTCATGTGCTAGAATTTTACAGTACAGAAATAGGCCATTTGGCCCAACAGATGCTGGGGTTTTAGGCCCTCACACCTTATTTTCTCTCACCCTATCAACATGTCAAGGGAAGGTAGTGAGGGGAGGCCATATAATCACCTACAAGGAATAAAGGAGCCAGAGAACTGCTAGACTCCAAGTAGCTGCATGCTTCTCAACTGCAAGCTCAAGAACATTGGTAGAAGCAGGTTGCGTGTTTGGCCTTGACCCCAGTAGGCACTCTCACCTCGAAGTCAGAAGGTTGTTGGTTCAAGTGCCACCCCAGAGACCCCAGCAGTAATCTAGGCTGATACTCTCAGTGCAGTACTAAGGAAGTACAACACTGGCAGAGGAGCTGTCTTTCAAATGCATATTGAACCAAGGCCTCATCTGGCCCCTCAGCTGGACAGAAAAGATCCCAGGGCACTATTTGAAGAGCAGCAGAGGAGTTCTCCTCTGTGTCCCTCAACCAGCATCACTGAAACTCAGAGTTTCTGATTTATGTCATCAATAAAATTCCAAAGGATCATAACTGTAATCCTGCAACAGAATGAAAACTATCACAATACAGCATCCATACTTGGGTTCATTTAACGTTTCTGAGAGTTCTTCATTCCCAGTATCAAGGGAGATATTTTGAACTGGGTTGTACAGAGATCATTTAGGAGGAGGTGTGATTAAACAAATAGAGTTGTTGAAAAAGAAATAAGAAACTGAATGAGGGCAGTGGCGGAGCAGAGGAAAGTGGGACAGGACCGTGGAGCAGGAGAGTGGGACAGGGAAGTGGGGGGGGGGGGGGGTGGTACCAACTGCTTGAACTGTGACAGTGATGTGACATCAACACAAATCTATTCCTTGCAAATACGAAAAGTAGAAAATTTGTGGTTTTAATGGTGCATTACATTTACTGAAAAGTATTTAGCGAATGCTTTTGGGTGAGAGCCAGGAGCTATGTGTAACTTTTACAGTAGTAACCTTACACATGGCATAGTTTGATTCAACTCGTTATTGAACTGAGAAAACAAACACATTTGCCAAACACACTCTCATGAGAACACTTCTGTTTTAACCAGCATTAAGAATCCAGTGACTAACCTGCAGCTCGCTTGATAACCAGTCTGAATATTTGTGCAGTCTAATCCCAGCTGTGTAACTTTCTACTGCAGAGATTGGTCAATGAACATGAGCCTGATTTTAAAGAAGTGGTGGGGGGGGGGGGGGAGCAGTGGGTGCGTACTTTGTGCATGAGCTTCAAAGTGGACGGCGAACCCAGGGTGTCCAAGAACATGGAGCTTTGGTCGATCTCATTACTACAAATGGTCTCATTGACCCACCGGAACTTGGCCTGAGGGTGTGAGCAGGAATGGTGACGAGTCCCTGCGGGGGCGGGGGAAGAGGGTAGGTGGGGAAGAGGGTAGGTGGGGAAGAGGGTAGGTGGAGAAGAGGGTAGGTGGAGAAGAGGGTAGGTGGAGAAGAGGGTAGGTGGAGAAGAGGGTAGGTGGAGAAGAGGGTAGGTGGAGAAGAGGGTAGGTGGAGAAGAGGGTAGGTGGAGTGGCTTAGACAAGAGATGTCCAAAGATTCCTTGCCAAGCCCAGAGGAACTCCACCTGGCTCATCAGGAAAGTTAAATCCCAGGTCGCGCACCGATGAAGTCATCAGGCTCTGATTTGCATATTTAAAGGAGGATCCCACCTCAGAAGAGCAGGTTAAGATCGGGTGGGGTAGAAGACAGCGGATCAGTCGAGAAAGGGAAATAGCCAACAATGGTGTTAACAACCCATCTGATGCCTGGCAATGGTGGACCACAACCAACAGGACCACCAGCTACTTTGGCCAGGTCCATTTTCTTCTCAAGTCCAACACTAAAATGAATGCCTTCAGTCCTTGAACACGCACCACTTGCAGCAACTGCATGGCCAAACACAATGTCCTGTTTCAGCAAGCACCATTTCACTAAAAGACCTACTAGCTTTCACAATAAGTGCATCTGTAAGGAAACTCTTCAGAGTGTAATCCATCAGTTCACTCGGCAACCCAAACTCAATGCATAAAGCAATGGGGATGATATGGTGTTTATCTACTTAAGGCCGCACAGAAACAACGAATGAACTAACAATGTCCTAGTCTACGACAGGGTTAGAAAGTTTGCTAATCATCCAATGGCGTGTGTTTTGTATTGAGTCATGCACAGTTCATTGGCTGGTCAATAGCAATGACATCTTGAATATGATGACTCTTTCCATTGGTGGTAAAGCCAAACAAAGTGTCCTGCACAACAAGGGCTGCCATGTCAGTTCAATTTCAGGAAGAGAAAGAATTAAGTCTTCAAGAAGCGTGAGATGCCAAAGCAATTGGCGACCAACGATCTTTTACCTTTATTTATTCAAGATGTCGACAATCTCAATCTATGTGTGCGTGCCACATTTGGGAACTGTGGTCTTTCCACACTTAGTGATGTGACCACTGATGTAATATTGTGTGCTCAGGATTACATGAACAACTTAGATTTATGGGAGGGTGAGTTTCAGAATTGTCAGGAAGAGGACATGTGTGCAGGCTGGGTCAGCTTGCCAGGGTAACCATTTCCTCTGGACAGGTAGGAAATCAACAGTGAGCTTAGCACAACTGTCCTCTTTTCAGATGCCGTGACAGTTATGGGCTTGTGCTTGAAGTGCTACTTCAGGCTGATATATGTGCTTGACAGATGGCAGGATTGGGGTCCAAGTGGGGGCTGAGGTGTAGCATTCAGTGCAATGGCTGCTTTATTGCTGTTCGTTTTCCGACAAGGTCTTAATACTGTGCACCATGGGGAGGCAAGATTTTACCCACGTTCACTGCTACACTTTGAGTGTCGACAAGAACTATATTGAGTGTCAAATCAGACACCCCAAAACTGGACACTGGAACTATCACATCACTTACAGTGTTTTCCTTGAGAAATAGTTGCCAAGAAGAGGAGTAGGTTTAATACACTGGTAAAACCTTGCCTTGGCAGCCAACATGGTTACATTTGATGCCCATTTGTTGGGGTCTCCCTTGCACAGTCAATTAAATATACTCTCACTCTGTCTGCTGAGGTGACAATCTCACTTTCAGAAAATATTCTTTCGTAATGAACAGAAAAATATGGTGATATTAAACTGTTACTGCTGGACAGTGGATGTTCCCCTCTGTGCTGTGATGCCCACCTTCCTTCCTTCCCTTTCAGGTGGGGTTATTGAGAGTGTGTATTTGTGTGGCTAAACAAAGTGGGCCATTGTATGAAGCCATTCCTGAACAGTGACACCATTCCAAACCAGTTGCAGGAAGAACTCTAATCTGGTGTGTTTAGTGAGTGTGTAATGAACACCACGCAGCACAAGCAATTGCAGGCATATTAATTCCGAGTACTGAGTGTGTGTGTGCCTTCACCTCCACACCACATTGCTCAGTTTTACAAACAGACAGGGGTGGGGGGGGGGGGGGGGGGTGCAGTGAGGGTGTCAGGGGAGAATTTTGACTTTCGAACAGCAGTCCGTTTTCCATTACTCTCGATTTTCATTTCAGTATAACATGGCTGGTCCAACATCACCCTTTTTTGTACTAATGAGCCAAGTCAAAATGTGCTCCACTATGTTAAACCTGTTATTCACTTTCAGAATCCAGAACAATGTGAAATGAAAGACTACAGCTTTTTAAACTCCCTCCCTCTTTAAAGACAGCTGTGTATTAACGGTAATAAACCTGTCTGTCAACATGATCTGAAGAGGGAGACAGGGCAGTGAGGAAACCTCCAACTCATTGGCAGAAAGCAGAATCTGGTGGAGGGAAATCCACCATTCATTCCGGTTTTCCATGGTGTTTGTGCAGTTAACCTTTCTAATAATAATGGACCAACAATCCTGAGATCGTCAGTTCAAATCCCACCATGGTATAGTTTGAGAAGTTAAATTCACTTTAAAAAAAATAGCTGAAAAAAAAAGCTGGGAGCAGTAAGAGTGACGGTGAAACTGTCGGATTTTTGTAAAAAAAAAAATTCAACTGGTTCACTTATGTAGCCGAGGGAGGGAAGGAAGTCCTTACCTGTCTGGCCGATATGGAACTCCAGTCCCACACCAACATGCTCGACTCTTAACTGTTCTCTGCAGTGACCTTGAAAGCCACTCAGTGCAGGGGCAACGAAGGATGGCCGATGAATGCCAGTCTTGCCAGTACACCCACATTCCGAGAATGAATTACAATAAAAATCCTTCCAGAACCGTGGTGGCTTATAATGAGCAACAGAAGGAACTGTGAACACAGACTTAAATCTAGGGAAGTAGCAGGAAGAGAGGGTGTCATAGTTTGAGTTCGGCCTGCTCACTTTGCTGCTAATGGATGCCAATTGAAAACCTCAACAACAGGCAGCGATTCCAGTTCATGGGACACAAAATTAAAATGGGATTTTGTTTTAAAAGCAGAATTTTGAGCTTTAATGATATCTGGTTAAAGTTTGAGTTCAATGTCTTTCTGTGCTACTTTAATGGGGCTGTTAACCCATTCATTCTGAAAGGTCAACATTGACATAAAAATAACACAGGAATTTTACACTAGGGCACTAACCAGTTCATTAATAGGGAAATTAAACCTCCCTGCATTTAGTTTACATTTTAAAAGTTTCTAGTGAGTCTGTCCAAAAACCGACACTGTCTGCTTCAATAGCTAACAGATGGAAAACCTTAACTTAAAGGGTTCACAGAAACGAACAAGGTGCCTCTTTACTGTCGAATGCCAAGAACATAAGATGCGGTCCTCTGGTTAATTAATAAGGTAGTGGGGAGATATTAAAACTGAACAGAAATCTTAACATAAAATTCCTTTAAAAAAAAGCAACAACATTTAAAAGCTGCAAAGCACAGTCTGTACTCAAAAGATTAAAGCTGATCTAGTCTCGTTAAAAAAAAAAGCATTGATGCAAACTTAAGTTGTCCTTTAGACAGATGCTGTGGTACCTACCCTGGCAGCTGTTGAATAATATTGCTGTGCTTTGCTGTTTTTGCATAGTATTAAGTTAACCATAGACAGCAAAATAACTGTATTGAAAACTCCAAGACACTAGTTCAAACCCAATTAAAAAATGTGAGCGGTTAAAGTGACTGAATGTTCTTTTTTGATATTGCTGTTTTGATGCAGCCCTCATCGTGGGGTATCCTCCTTATTCCGTTGTAAAGGTGCCTCCCAACTGTGCATCAACAGTAATCATTCAGTCCCTTAGGTGGTACGGCAGAGTACATGCTTTGGCAGTCAATCATGCTAATTGATAATAGGAACTCTCTTATAGAAATCATGCCTTTAGCCTAAAGTAAAGTCTGTTTCTCTCACAGCCCCCAGTTCCTCTGCTTCCTGATCTCAAGGCTGTGTTGTAAATACAGTACCCTGAAAAAAAAGAGAAGGAATTAGTGGATTGGAGTTAGCAAAGATAGATAGAAAGAACAATTCCATTAACACCATGCCCATGCAATGAACACAGGGTTTGACAGTAATTTAAATGCTCTCTAGTAATATGTTAAGCATCAGCAATCTCTCCTGTAGCTTGAAGCAGTTTTAGCTTAAGCCAAAGGTTTTTTAAATAAGGCTATCAGTGAATTATTCTCCCTCCCAGTTCATTCTTCCCTTCTTGGTTAAAGGCACCAAATTCTTGGGCTTCAGCAACTCTTCACTAGGCCTCATCTTTGTATCTGCCCCTCCCTCCTGATGGTGTAGGCAGCAGGGCCAGTACATGCTTCAGGTGGGGTTGTCATGAGACTGTGGCGGGAAGACGGAAGAGGACAATGCAATACCAACAGTTCTCATACTGAGGTGAGCCCTCATTAACAAAGATGGATTCGACAAAGCTTACAAGCTCATTTCGCCACCTTTCTGTGAGAAGCATGTGGGGGAGGGAATAGGGTTATAATAGGGCAATGTGAAGTATCCTCAAATGGCATTCAGAAGGACGCAGTGACTGGAAGCTCAGAAAGTTAACGAGGAGGTACCTCCAGGAGATTACGCCAACATCATTGACTAGTGAGAGCTTCTTGTGAAGTTCAGTATTGCACACATGGCTACCTACAACACATGACACAACGTGGTGGCATTCAGGAACTCAGTTTCAGGATCAATGCTTTTGGTGAGTTTCTAAATCCTCCCATGGCAGCTGAGATACAAACAGGTTGTCCCAGTGAGACTGGAGAAGGTGCTTTCAGTCCTACCATGAGGGGAGAGGTATCAATTTCATCAGTACTATGTACTTTGAGCCTCATATAACTCAACCCTTCAATGCCAATTTGTAAGAGTTTTATCCAAATTATACATTATTTATTTTATAACATCTACAACAATTACAAAAAGTGTTGAGCACAGTTCATGATCACCAAGGCAGCAAAATGGAGCAGGATTATGTATTTGTCTTATAATGCAGGCAAAACTGCATGTGGTTACATTCCATTAGAACTGATGTTAGGGTAGCTCACTCATGCAAATTTATTTCTCTTAGACTTCCAAAGACACAATTGTTCAAATGAAACTAAAGAAAGATCGCAATAATTTGAAGAACTCCTATCGCTGTCAGCTCAGTGACGTATCTCAATCTCCTTCCCATGCTCCAGTTTATTGCCTCTTCTTTATGGTTCTCCACCCACAACTATATTCTTGTATCCCAACTAAGAAGCTGGTCTTCATGTGCAAGGTTGAAAAACGGGTATGTTCAGCATGCTATTTTACTATGAAAGGCAGTGCTGTGGAATCTGCTTCTATCCACACATGGACACTTTGCACTAGGAATACAGGGAATATTCTCAAGTCAGCAGGATGTTACAAGTGATGTTCCCCAGGGATTTGTACTGGGTCATCACTTTTCATCATGTACATTAATGACTTGCATGTAGAAATAGAGAGTTGTATATCCAAGTTGTGTAGGTGTTGTGTAGTGGTTATATCAGGAAGCTACAAGGAGACATATCCCCATCCAGTTGTGAATGGTGGTGGACATTTAAAAAGCAACAGGAGGAGGAGGCTCCATGAACATCCCCATCCTCAATGATGGGGGAGCCCAGCACAAGTGAAAAAGACAAGGCTAAAGCGTCTGCAGCCATCATCAGCCAGCAGTGCCAAGTGGATGATCTATCTCGGCCTTCTCCTGAGGTCCCCAGCATCTTTGATGTCAGTCTTCAGCCCATCTGCAGGACTGCGTAACTGAGTCTCGGGAATGATATATTGGCCTTGGAGGGAGGACAATGCAGATTTGTCAGAATGATACGAGGGCTTAAAGGGTTAAATTATGAGAACAGGTCCCATAATGGTGGCTTGTATTCCCTTGAGTTTACAAGGTTGAAGGGGGATCTAATCAAGGTGTTTAAAATGATAGAGGGATTTGATAGGGCAGATAAAGAGAATCTATTTCCTCTGGTCAGGAGGGTTCATAATAAGGAGATAATATTAATCTTAGAGTCAGACCATTAAGGAGTGAAATCAGGAAGCACTTTCCATATAAAAGGAATGGAACCTCCGACTTGTTGCCTTAAATGGTTGTAGACGCTGGGTCCAGTGAAATTTTCACATATGAGATTAACTGATTTTTGGTTTCATTGAAACATATTAGATTCTAAAGGGGCTGGATAGGGTAGACAATGAGATTATTTCTTCTGGTCAGGGAATCTAAAGCATGAGGGCAGAGTCTCAGGATAAGGGGCCGATCATTAAGGACTAAGATGAGGAGCAATTTCTTCACTCAAAGGGTTGTGAATCTTTGGAATTCTCTACCCCAGAGGGTTGTGGATGCTCCATCGTTGAATACATTTAAGGCTGGGAGAGAGATATTTCTGGTCTCTGAGGGAATCAAGGGATTATGGGGAGTGGGCAGGAAAGTGGAGTTGAAGCCCAAGATCAGCCATGATCTTACTGAATGGCGGAGCAGGCTCGATGGGCTGAATGGTCTGCTCCTGCTCCAATTTCTTGTGTTATTGTTGGGTTAACAGTATCAGGAGATACAGATCAAAGGCTGGTGAATGGAATCGAGGTGCAAATCAGCTATGATCAAACTGAATGGGGGAATAGGTTCGAGGGGCTGAATGGCCTCAACTGAAATTGCCCATTTGTTCAAGCATCTTTACTTAAAGCCAGCTGCATTGGATGACCATCTCTGGGGATGGGTGGCTGCAGATTACATTGGACAGAAACACAGCTGGAAATTGCAGTATGATATTCCAGAGGTACTGTCCTTCCAACACTGAGGCTGGGGAACCTGTGCAGTCCAGAGTGGAGACGGTCTCTTTTCCCCATCTGCTGTGAAAGATCCTGCAGTCAAGGACATGTATTTGACTGGTACTGGTCAGCTTCGGAGAGATTATTCTGAGTCAGATTATTATGGCAAATTACTGTGTCAATTATCTTTATCCCATGAACAGTAAACAAAGTAATCAGGTACAATTATAACACGGCTCACCTACATTTCCAGGTGTGCCTTTATTTTCTTTTACATTGGACACAAGCCAGTAGAACATGAACATTGATATTGAAATTCTTTTCATTACTCCACATGCAATGCTATTTAAAATGGTGATATCTCTTGGCTCTGAGGCTGATTTGGACTAAATGTGACTGATGTATCCATAAATCTCCTTCTGCCACACTCCCACTGATTTGTGAAGTTGATCTCCTGTCAAATTACTGGGACTTTCTTCCTGAGATATGAGCTGATCTCCAGCTCACACAGCTGGCCATGAATAGATCAGTAACAGACGTCACATCGAGGAGTTATTTATAGGGTGAAGGATAGTGTATCTGAGCACCACCTAGCATTTCACATGCACCACCTTACAGGGAATATCCAATATTTAACAGGACAAAACTTGGAAGTATAAGAGACTAGGAGATGGAAAGGAAGAAGAGATAGGCATGGAGGCTTGAGAATAGTTATATCCATTCTCTGTTACACACTGCACTCTCAGTATAAAACTCTCAGTTATAACATTCTCTCGGTTACATCCACACTCTCAGTGTAACACTCTCTGTTACACCCCATACTCAATCTTAGTGCAAGGCTCATTGCACATTTCACTCAATGAGATGTGCAAAACACTTTAAGGAAAAATATCAACCCACAAATTGTTTTACAGAGCTACACAGCTTTTGAAAATAGATCCTCAAACTTTCAGGGGTCGCATCGAATATTTTTAAGGTGCTTGCACTGTTTAGAAACATACATGTACAGAAATAAGCTCTGACAGAGCCTCTGTGAAATTCTGCCAAATGCTGTGATTATGTGGGGGAGTGGCACGAGGTGAATTGCTCTTTCGGAGAGCTGGTGCGGACACGGATGGCCTCCTTCTGCACTGTAATGATTCTGTGATTCTGAAGGAAATGTCAAAGGTCACAAATCAGTGGTGACTTTTAAGAGAATTAATCCTTTCCATTTAACTTTACTGTTTTAATAAAGGCACTTGACACTCCCCCTGGATCGGTGATTTCACAAATACATGAGCTTTGCCCCTTATTAATCTGCCTTAAGATGCCACGCAAATGGAGTATGCCAGCAGTGTTTGAAATGATGTTTGTGCTAGCAGAGTATTAGATAGGAGATGTTACACAGAGCCCATCCAGTGTGGCTTGAGTTAGGAAAGGAGATTGAAGCATTACAGGAGTGTTACAGGAGAGCTGCAGCAACTTTCTTCTGTAAGTATATGTTTAACCCCCTGTATCTTTACAGTAGCACTGAAATTCAATTTTTGGGCTTTTGTTTTTGAACACAAAGTAAGGAATAAACAACAAGATATCAGGGGCAAGAATCTCTAAGGTTTCTTAGAATTCCAGTTACACTCAAGTTACCTTTGTTTAATCATCCCTAAATCATTGCTTTGGCGTATTCATATGCGAGCTGATTCTCTTCACAATCTGTGCGCCCATTCGACCATGAATCCACTCATTGTAAAAGGCACTATCCCTCTCTCCCAGCTGAGTGCGAGACAGTGGAAACAACAGTGTCCAACAACATAGAAACACAGTCACAGAGAATGAATGGGAAGAGAGAGTAAATCACAATGGGTAAGACAGACAGAATGAAGGAGAGAGAAAAATGAATCCAAGCACACGTACAGCAGTGAACACACATACACAGCAGCATACGTTCACGCGAACACACACACGCACGCACACACACAGACACACAGACGCCCACAGAGACGCACAGGAGCAGCGTATGCGCGTACACACTGCGAACACACACAGCGCAGCATATACACACATGGCGGCGTTTGCGCGCGTGGCACACACACACAGAAGCGTATGCTCACACACACACACAGAACAGCCAACGCGAACACACACAGCGCAGCATGTACACACATGGCGGCGTTTGCGCGCGTGGCACACACACACACACACACAGAACAGCCAACGCGAACACACACAGAGCAGCATATACACACACGGCGGCGTTTGCGCGCGCGCATGCACTCTCACACACAGAGGAGGGTACGTGTGCACACAGAGGAGCAGCATACACGCGCACACACACACACACACAAGTGGACAGATACACTGTCACCTGTCACTCCAAACCCAACAGATTCATGCCATCTTTTAGTGGTACTGTAGTAGATGGTTCTAAGTTGGATAATTAAATACAATTCTGAGAAATTGTTTCAAACCCAGTTACTATGATCAGGATGAGTGGATTAAAAAAAAAGTCCACAAAACCAAGCAAGACAGAACACACACATTCTGTTCATGCAGCTGGTGTCTGTCACAGCATCCAAACAACTGGGGGAAATGAAAGCTTAATTTTCAGGCTCTTGACCATTGTTGGGGTTCAGCTGAAACAAATGCTTTATTCGCCTTATCTCAGTGTGACCTTGACAAGGAATGGTCATTTAACAAGCAATCAGTTGAATGGTCCTTGAATATAAAGTGGTTACAATAGAGAGAGCAGGCCTGTGGTTTGTAAACATGAATACCAGGGCAGGGTCAAGGACAGATGCTCAATCATCACCTCTCTTGGTTACGTTATGTTCATGCAGAATAAAGGCCGTTGGGATTTGGTCAGTTTTACTATCAGCTTGAATTAAAAGCCAACACATGGGAAACACATCAGCATGGAGCTGTGGAGAATTCACGCTGCTAGCTGTCTCACCGGCAGCTTGCCCTCATTATCCCAAGTGCTGTGTGCCAGTCATTTTAACTACATTAATTCACTGGAACTGCTGCGATTTCACCAGCTGAGTAAGACCTTGAAGAACAAATAACCATGATGGAGGAGGAAATGTCATTCAGCCCATTCACACTCAGTCTATCATTCATGACTAACTCCGATTAACTTCCATCTTGTTCCAGAAGCCCCAAACCTGTTCTCCCTGCAGACTCAGGAATCAATCACGTGTCTGAGTTACCCCTTAAAGAGGGTGAAAGATTGAGTGAGAGAGAGAAGAGCTGGAGACATGAAATGGCAGACTCAATGTAAAACTAACAATACTGTTTTGATGCACATCGCCCCTCAGATTCCCTTCCCTCCTCCCCCCCACCACCACCTCTTTGGATGTAGCTCATCTTCACTTAATCTAATTAAGCAACTGGTGTTACTGTACTTGACTATCTGTTCAGTAACAGCCATAAATACACACTAGACAAAGTGAGAATAGTTCATCAAAACTAGTCTGTTTGACAGGTTTCATTTTAAACAATAATCAGAATATTAGATCTGAGAAAGCTTGACAAGATATTTGGTACAGTTGGTGTGTGTCAAGCTTGCATGCTCTGATGCTATGTCTATCAGCTTTTTCTTTGGTTGGTCTACTCCACTATGTAGCTGCTGACTCCAATGACATCATCGATTGCCCAGCGCACCCCCTGAATTATCATTTCAAAAGGAATGGGAACACAATGCCACACCATCACAAAGACTTTCACAGTGTTGCAAGCTGAATGGACCAACTCGAAAAGCTGGGAGAGTGCAGCTTTTGTGAAAACCAATCAACAGGGTGCGTTCTGACTGATGTTAACACACACATTGTTGTGGGGCTCCCGTGCACAAGGTGTCCGCAGTAATGTTTGCACTTGCTTGCCCGTGTTCACCATGTGTAAGACAGATTTACCTTACTGTTTGTGGCATCTCTCGTTAATATACTGTACTTTGTGAAGTTGTCTGGCTGATTTTCTAACCCTGATGGCTCGTGGTGTAATATCTCCACTGTCTCCTCTTTCCCTTCAGCAGGGGCGATCCTTCGAACAACCTTCCGAACAATCTACAGAAAAGGTGCCAGATGATTACATTCACTTGGTTAGTTTACCAGAAACAAAAACAAGGGAGTTCATTTCTCTCGACCCTTTAGGCACCAAAGAGCCTCTAAGATGGACAAGGTGGGGTCTTAAGTTCAAATGCCAGTTTTCCATGAGTTTACCCCAAGGTGCTGTCTTGGTGAAGGAGTTGAGGTTTGCCCTACGAACAGCGATCTGAAGAAGGCTGATTGCCAATTATATTACCTGCTAGCACTCATTAAAAGGAGGCTGCACAGCATGTCAGTGGTTAATGCATGACCTAACACCCTCTCCTAACAGCAATTAGCTGATCAGGAGTAAATGAGTTGTACAGTCCCAGTTAAAGGAAGATCATCTTTTACTGCTCACTTGCTTTCAGTGTTCTGAAAGGACTTTTGAAGCACTTTGAGACACTTTGCCAAGACTTCACCAACGCTCAAGCAACATTTATTTTGAAAATTCTTTGAGGACTTCACCGATGGAGAGTAAGTGCTGTCAACTGCACCTTATTGGACACGTTCGAGGATCTTGTTAGAGCTCCACCTAGGTCTGCAGGAGGACTTGAGGTGAGGCAGAGCAGCACTAGCTGCTGCAGGAGAGCAAAGTGGACTCCTTCTGCCCTGTGGGTATAGGGCTCCTCCTCTGGATCTCCTTCACCAGGACCTCCAGTGCTGCATCCGAGAACCTGTGCTCCTTCTCACTCAGTCCTGGGCCAGCCTGTGCCAACCATCAGTGTAAGTGGGTGTGAGGAGCCCACCTAACAAGCTGCATGAAAATTGAGTCTAATCGGCACTTGAGAGCTAAAACTGCAAGTGTCTCTTTTCGTCCCTCCAGGCAAGTTCAAATTATTGTCATCAGCATTTAGGACCAAAATTGTGTGCAAAATCCATACTTTCAAACAGGTGTGTTTTATTAACACAGCACCCATTTCATGCCTGCTTTCACCTCCCAGGAGCTGTTAATACATGAGTGAATGACTTCCCTGGGCATAGGTGCCGTCACCATCTGTTCCCAGACCTATGATTGTATCTGTCACCTGTTCTACAGCCAGTTTGATATTCAGTTCTATTGATGTTAATGTAATGTTGGGCAGGCGATTCAATGCTGCCTGTTTTGTGCTCCTGTCTAAGTCCCATTGGCTCACTCATCAATTTTCCCTTCCTCCTTCCAAGGAAAGTGAGTCGACCAACTCACTGCTTCCTCGAAGGACCAGACTGAGCTGGAAAATTCCAAGGTTCAAACAGTTCCCATCGGTACGCCCAGCAAACTGTCAAGAGATGTACTTTTTCCAGTCCTGACTCTCAGTGGTCAGTCCTAATTTCAGATGATTACCATTCCCCACCCAATGTAGAAGGGCACATGGGACACAGTTTGCTCCAGGATCACTGAAATAAGGATCAGGAGAGATGTCGAGCAGTAAGCTGATCTGATATTGCTCATTTTACACTGTCACTCAAAGTCAAAATGACTCCCAGGAATGTCACTCTTAGTTTACCTTCTCCAAGTCCCACTAACAAATGATTAAAGGGTTCCCATACCAGTTGATTTCCTTTACAGAACCAAACCTCACTGAAACAAACAAGATGCTCACTGTGGGAATCCCTCATTTAACAGCAAGCAATATCACATCTCCAAGCCCTGTAGCAACAGTCCAGTGTTGTGGTTCACAGGCACTTATGTAAGAGAAAGCTTCAGGCTGATGTCCTGAGGGTCATTTCACAATTAGACCAATGAAAGGATAAATGTCACCGTTATGCTTTCTCTTTTGTGTTGATGCAGTAACAACATTCTTAATGCCAAGATGTCACTCGTGTCACACAAATATTTCTGTGTGCCAGCAACATATTTGCCTGAAAAGTCATCATACTGTTTCATGAGCAAATCTAATGCTTGACTTTTCTGGCTATTTTCCATTGCTGATCGAGAGTGATACCCCTTTTACTATATCAAAGTCCTGCCTGCAGAATATTCAATATTTCAATTACTTTCTTAGTGACGAGGTTACCATCTTCATCTGTGAACTGCTCTTCTGTCACCGAATCTCCCGGAATGTTCTTTGCTTCTTCACCCTGTGTGTTGGAATGAAGAGTCAGTAAGATGTTAATGCTAACTCTAACTCCTCAGCACATCCACCCAGGAGTCTTTCCATAATAGTACAAGACAATACCCGCTCTTGGTTAAAGGTCAAAACAACAAAACTTTGGCACTTGCTCACCTCCAAACAATGCAATTCCAAATCTAGTTACCATAGCACTGTGGTACACGCACCGTTTGCCAAATTGTTGTGTGACTCTAACACTGTCCCTACTTCTAACAAATTCACAAACTTTTGTTCACAACTCACAATTCCTCTTCCATCTTTTTAAAATCCTGTGCTAATCACTGCATGCGCATCAGAGTTGCTGGCCAGGACTCAAGACAATATGCAGTATGGCACAGCAGCTATCTGGTCAAAATTGGACATTATCTGAAGAGATGTATAGCAGGTGGCTGTGCCATGTGAATGGTGCAAATTCTAACACATGGACCAGCTGCAGTATCATCCATATCCCAGCTAATCTCCTTCCCTTCATTGTTTTCTCTTGTGTTGTACATTTGAGAACATACCAAATAGATCTTATGACAAGTACATTTTAGGGTCATCAGTCTGGGGGAAGATGGTAGAATTACTATTGTGATTGCATTGATCACTCTCAGGTACCTTCCTGATGGATGACTCCTAAAATTTGATTAATCATCTAATATTTCCTTCATCTTCACATAATCCACCAATTTTAACACGCAGTATATATGCAACAAACCAAAAGTGGTTACACAAAGTTTGGCAAACTTGAATTTTAAGTATGAGCTTGAAACTCAGCTGAAAGCATTTTTCTTTCATGTTACTTTTTAAATCCAGTGCACAGAAAGACACATTTACAAAGTATTTCCATTCAGTCAACCCAGAGAAGCAGACAAGCTACATTACAAAAAGGAGGCTATTCAGCCCTTCCTGTCTTTGCAACAGCAATCCAAAACTCATAACACTGCCCTGCTCTCTTTCCACATCTCTGCAGTGTTCACAGTCATTTCTTTATCTTCTCCATTTCCCCCCTCCCAAGTATATCACATTTACAGGGTGAGACTGCACCCATTCACACTCTGTACATCATACTGTTTGCTCAGGGTTGTGTTAGTTCCAGCAATCTGCTAGACTTCTGCAAGTCCTTCCCTTTACAATGTTCATCCCACTATGCTCCCATCGATGACTGAAGACTTCAATGATCAGACTCGAAAATATTAGCTATATGTTCTGCTTATCTTCTTGGGAACACAAATCAATACCATGCAAACAGTCATAACAGGAATACATGGAATTGTTTGACTTGGAATCTGAGAGGGCGTTGTCTGCTGCCAGGTTAAGTTGCAGTCTGGTGCAGAAGGATTTTGACTGCAATTGTACGCTCTTTGTACCATTCAGTTAGACTGAAGTTCACGTATCTGGATTTGTGTTTTTCCTGAACTCTGTACATCAGTAAAACAAAGGGCTGCTAATAACATGCATCCAAACCACAAGATGTCTTTAGGAAATGTGGAATGGAAAAGTTTGAAAAAAACCATGGGTGGGAATTGTAAATAACAGTGTGGGCAAGCAGATAAGCAAAACATATTTCTCTACACCAGAACAAATATGAATGCATTGCTGTAATAATGCATTGACGTCTGATTGAGAAGAATAGAACACTACAGGCGGAGTCCTCCAAACAGCCCCTATTGCTCAATGACCACCGGAAGCTCTGTTACCATGGTCTCGCTTTGCAGTGTGCTGCCAGCCCCAATACTTCAGGACCCATGATGGTCTGGAAGAACCCTCATTGTCCAGAGTCCACGTGAGGTGAAATGTGCCTTTGATTGTCAAGCTATAACTTCGGCCCTACCAACTGCATGCTGCCAACCTAAGTAATCATCTCTCACACGCACAAAATCATCCATGAGCCAAATCGACCATCTCACACCAAACCACACGGTTCAATGAGTGCTTAACCATGTCAATCCTGATTATATACTAGCTGCACAGGGGCTGAACTGGCACATGTTCTCTTTCACTTACAGAAATGGTATGCAGTGCAGCTCAGTAAAGAGAAGCTATATAAAGACCAGGTTTCATCAGCAGAACTCAGTGCAGGCACAGAAAGTTAAAGTGCAGCCGCTAGTATACACACACCGATTAAGCAGCGCACACTCCCGAAGCTTCTCAGGCCAAGAACAGCCACTGCAATCCAGGCACTACCTTAACGATGAGCCTCCGCCGGATGACCCGGGTGGTGACAATCTCCTCATCATCGGAGCTGGTCTCACTTTCTCCGAGCTCCTTGTCTAACTCCTGGTGAATATATTTCAGCACAAATTGCACAGTGTTCGACACAATTTGAAAGACATTTTGACAGCTGACGAGGAAAAAACCAAGCAGCACCAGGCTGATGAGGAACTCACTAAGCAATGTGAGCATCCTCCCTCTACATGGCTACTGAGAGCAGAGGCACGATAGCTGCAGCTACATAGGGTAATTTGAGGTGCTTGCTCTGTTGGCTCTCAGCTTTGCCTTCTATGCTAAATCCCTGTCAGCACATGGGAAATGTTCCCAGGACATTTGATACCTTTGAGCAACTGTTGCACAGTCTTCAATCCAAATTACAGACAGAAGCCTTTCAGATAACACAGGGTATGCTCAGTTTGAATATTGATATGCTTTAGAAAGACTGAAGTAAAAATAAGGACAGGAAATACTGGAAACCAGGTCAGTCAGCAACTGAAAGACAAAGCTCAGTTAACATTTTGCACACAATCCCTCGTCAGGACCAGAAGGGTGTCCACCCAAAATGCTCACCGTCTTTCTCTTTCAGACACTGAGCAATTCACCATGACTTGCCAGGACGTTTTGGAGTTATAAAACATTCCTGTTTTGTTCCTAAACATGCTCATTGCACAGTGATCTGCTGCTGTAATGGAAAATTCTTGTTATTATAGAACCTGAGGTACACACAACTTCAAATACAGATTTCCACTTGTACAAGCATTTGATGGGCTTTGTTTCCTTATTGTATTCAATAGTCCCAGGGTAGGAAACACCCCCTTGCCCACTCCTTTCAAAGGAAAAAAATCAGTGTGCAATATTAAATTTGAGTCCTTAATGTCTCATAGCTGAAAAAAGACTTGCATTTATATAGCACCTTTAACATAGGTGCTTCACACTGAGCCACATAAGGAGATATTGAAGACAGGTGACCACAAGCTTGGTCGAGGAAGTAGGATTAAGGAATGTCTTAAAAGGAGAAAGAGAGGTTGAGGGGTTTAGGGAGGGATTTCCAGAGCCTAGGACGTAGTCAGTTGAAGGCATAGGGCACAGGGATTAAAATTCAGGAATGCTCAATTGGAGGAGGGCAGAGATCTCAGATGGTTGAGGGGCTGGAGGAGCTTACACAGAGATAGGGAGATCCGACGTAATGGAGGGATTTGAAAACAAGGATTTCAAAATTGAGGTACTGCTGGACCGGGAGCCAGTGTCGGTCAGCGAGCTCGGACCGGGAGCCGGCGTCGGTCAGCGAGCTCGGAACGGGAGCTAGTGTCGGTCACTGAGCATGGGAGTGATAGGTGAATGGGACTTGGTGTGAGTTAGGACACAGGCAGCAGAGTTTTGGATGAGCTCAAGCTTATGGAGGATGGAGGATGGAAGATGGGAGGCCGGCCCGGAGAGCACTGGAGCAGTCAAGTTTAAAGGTAATAAAGGCAGGGATGAGGGTTTCAGGAACAGATGAGCTGAGGCACGGCAGAGTTGGGTGAAGTAGGCTGTCTTAGTGATGGTACAGACATGTGGTCAGAAACTCAGCTCAAGGTCAAATATGTCACCAAGTGGGGGAGGGGGGGGGGGGAAAGAGTTGCAGAATATAGGGGGAACCTCAGCGGGACAGCTCCCTGATACACTCCTGCAGCCAGCAAACATCCCCCAGGGTGAGCTGAGCTTAGGATTGGCTGCCCACTGCATGGAGGCAGATAGCCAACTAACATCATTAAGGCTCCAATGAGGGGGATTCCATGGTCTTGCCTGGCTGACCCCAACCCACCCTTCTCTCCACAATCACAATGGAGACAGCCTCCCTGTGGCAGGATGAGGAGTGGGGCAGGGCCAGTGCTGGCGACTCCCTTCCACAATGACAGGGCCAATGGCAGTAAAGACTGCACCAACAGCCCAGACCATTCATCCAACGGCTTTGCCCCTCATGGCTTTATTTGTTTGTTTCCACTCCTCTGAGGGTACTTCTGTGTTGAGGCGCCCTTGCGTCCATCAAACTGCCTCAGCAGTGCCCACCTCTCCCAGTGGAGCTGCTGGCCCCCACCCACCCACCCACCATCCTTAAATCCAATGGCGAACATGGAGGTAGCCAATTAGGAGGCTGCCTCTGCCAAGATTGAACTGCCGGGCCTGCTGCTGGCAAGCAGGGGCTCCGGACCCCCATTTGGTCCCATAGCCTGTGGGAAAATTCAGCTCAATGTCTTCAGTTTTCCCAGTATTTAGTTCAAGCAAATTTCTGCTCATCCAGTACTGGATGTCAGAAAAGCACTGTGACAATTCAGAGACAGTGGAGGAGTTGAGAGAGGTGGTGAGGAGGTAGAACTGGCTGTCATCAGGGTACATGTGGAGACTGATATGTTTTGGGATGCTGTTGCTGAGGGGCAGCATGCCAATAAGAAACAGGAAGGACCCAAGGATAGATCCTTGGGGGACTCCAGAGGTAACAGTGCAGGAGAAGGATAAGAAGCCATTGCATATGATTGTCTGGCTACGACTGGAAGATAAGAATGGAACCAGGTGAGTACAGTCCCATTAACAGTGGAGAGGATGGTGTGGTCAACCATGTTAAAGGCTGCAGACAGGTCGAGGAGGAGGAGGAGGGAAAGTTTACCTTTGTCACAGTCACATAGGATGTCATTTGTGACTGACAAGAACTGTTGGAAACCTGACTGAAGGGATTCAAACATGGAGTTCTGGGAAAGGTGGGCACAGATTTGGGAGATGACAACAGGTTCTGGATTTGGTTGAAGATGGGTCGTTTTCAAGGACAGAGGTGTCAAGGGTGGAATTTTTGAGATGGGTGATGATGGCAGTTTTGAAGGGGATGTGGACATTGCAGGAGGAGAGGGAACCATTAACAATCATCAGCTAACATGGGGTCCAGGAAAGGAAACTGGGCAGTTAGTATTTTGATGGGAACAGAGACAAGGAAGCAATAGATGGGCCTCATGCACCAGATGAGCTCGGAGAGAGTATGAGGGGAGATAGGAGAGAAATTGGAGAAAGACGCTGGAGTAGAGGGGAGCTGTAGAGGAAGTTTGTCCCAATTTGCTTAGGGAGGGGAGGGAATTGGCAAATGCTGTTTAGTGGGAAAGAAGTCCATGAGCTCCTAGCACTTATTGTTGGAGGAGAGGGTGCAGGAGACAAGGGAGAGGAGTTTAAGAAGACAGTTTGTAGTGGAGAAGAGAATCTGGGGCTTATGTTTGCAGTCCAGGACGCTCCTGGGATAGTGAGTAGTTTTGGAAGAGGACAGATGGACTATATAGTGCAAGATGCTTTAGATCTGGCAGTGAATGACAACCAGTTGTTGGCCATAACTTTCAAGTCTACGTCCCTTGGATTGAAGCCAGCAGAGATGAGGGCTGCAGCAGTGGGATGAACAGCGTGAGAGAGAATTATTGTTTTAATGAGGACAAGATCATTAAAGATGGAGGTGAAGGTGTGGTTGAGAATATCAGTAGATGCAGAAATATCATGGTGAACGGAGAGCCATAGGCTAGACAATTGGGATTTTGAATGTGCAGTTCTAAGTGACTTGGGGTGGGGAAATGTGTGTGAAGAGCAATAGAAGGATATGATTAAAAGTGGCCTTAACTGTGGTAAATGTGATGGGTGCAGAGAGGCCTCGTGAAATGGCAAGAGTCAGGGGGTGGCGGTTAATATGAGTAGGGGAGTTTATATGGAGGGAGAGGTCATCACATCTCTCACAAACATCTGATGTCAACTTCCCATGCAGAAAATTCCTTTGAAGTGCAGTCACTGTTGTTGGAACACAAATGCCAAACTCCCACAAACAGTAATGAGAAGATGAATTAATTAATCTGGTGCTTTGAATGGGGCATGGTGGTTTGAGTCTTTAATGGAATAGTGGACGAAGCCAGAGGAGAATATACAACATTGACATTGTGTGGAACTATCTTCCACTAACAGCAGTAGATGCTGGCTCAATGAACAGTTTTAATTAGCAGATGCATAGATTTTTGCAAGACAAGGGGTATTAAGTGAAATGGAACCAAGGCTGTTGGATGGAGATGCAGGTCAGCTATGATCTCATTGAATGGGGGAAACACACTTGAGGTGCCGAATGATCTACTCCTATTGCTATGTTCCTATGATATGCTAATATCACTCCCAATTCCTACAGTGTGACTGCATTGCTGGACAAGTCATTCCGGTGACGTCGATGGCACCAAACTTTCTCTGCAGCAATCAAGAAACCAATGATCCTTCAGATCCAAATTCACCATCTACCTGACTTTCACAACTGTCACCTTTACAACACTGAACTCAGTCCAGGCCAGGCCACCAGATCCCATTGAAAGAAATAAGTGCTCATGTTTATAACATTTACAGAAACAGCAGCGAATGTAACCCGATAGATCAGCAGTCACTGAATCAAATTCTATGTTCATTACGCAGGAATTTGTCCTGGTATTTTGGGATAAAAGTCTGGAATTTCATCCATTTACAATTCGGGCCACAAGTTGAAGGTGACTCAAGAAACCAAATTCTCTTTCTAATCTTTGGGATTCCAGGATTTTATTCTTTTTGGGTATTTTATGATCCTTCATTTGTTCTCTGTGAAGACCTCAAAACACTATCGATATCGAGAACTAAATAGGAGATCTCCCGTGGCAGTGCTCATGGTGAGTCGAAAGTGTGACAGGAAGTCTCTTTCAGAGATTACTAACCAATCTCCCTCAGCATTGCACATGGGCCCGGGCTATATTTAATGGGCCCCCCTGGAGATGGGCTACAAGGGTAGGGAGGGGGGTAAGTCCCATAGAATTGCGACAGGAGGCAGGGCGGAGGGGTGCCTGTCATCCCTCGTCAGACCACTATTATGTTGGGGGCCAAATAGGCTGATGATGGTTTTCCTGCTCAGAGGCTAATTGAGGCCCGTAAGAGGCCTATTATCAGCCACTCTTGCCGGAGGCGCAGGTCGGACGTGGGGTTTGCCTCCACCCTGCAGGGAGGCCACCCAGTAAATCTGGGTGACATCCCTGCTGGTTTGGGAGTAGGGGGTGTCCTCCTCTGTGGAAAGACAACCCACTCCCCCATTCATTCAATGCACACCCTCCATCCCCCTATCGCCGGGGACTGCCGGACTGGCCCTGGACCCCTGTCTCACTTACATCTGGTCTGGGTCTCTCGCATTGGGCCTGGGTGCAAGGCCTCCTGTAGTACTGGCGGTGGTCATCGCTGTTGATACTGAGCTGCTGGCCCTCTGATTGGCTGGCAGCTCTTTGAGGTGGGATCTCTGTCTTTAAAGGGTTCCTGGCGCTGGGTTAGTTTCCCAGGCTCCATTAAGAACAGCCGGGGGGAGTGGGGGGGGGGGGGAACGGGTGTCAGAGAGTGGTGGTGGGGGGGGGGCTCCGAATGGCGGAGGCGGGATTCCCACTGCCTTTTTGGCCCGATGCCAGTAGTCCGGGAGGAATCCAGACTAAGTGTAGTCTTCAGGGGTAGAGAATGGGGAAAAAATGGACCATGAGCATACAGGTTTCAGTGGTGTTTACTGCACTGTGGCACACAGTGATAGAGAAAATACATTTGTGGTTAAACCCAGTTCAAATTGTGCCATTTGGCAAAGCTGCACTGAATCACTCACCAATTCTCCCTCTGTCTATGAACAAGTATCTGACCTCTGCTTGGCATATTTCAGACTGAGAAATGACCAGGAAGGAATCACAAGCATGATATGCTAACGCATTGGTACTACAATCCCTCAGAACACCAATGGATGTGAGCTGCAGTTATACACTTCATCATGTATTGAGTGAAGAAATGATTCGAGATGATGTTAAATTTATCAGAGTTAGCTTGAACTCATTCGGTGCTCCCATGTCTGATGTTGGTTTCTGTTTCCCAGTTGTATATTTTTAAATGAATGTATTATGTGTCAGTCTTTTACTGAGAGTGCAATGGGCCCCAATATCCCTGATTTTCCAGAACTCCTCAGCATCCCAAAGCAGTGAAGGCTTCTCCTGAACAGGAGCACCGGAAAGGCAGGAAGAACAAGGGACCTGACTCACTCCCTGTCCACATGGTGCTGAACGTTGGGTGTAACTGGTTTTGAAATTGGATTCTGTTTGAGCTCATGTACAGTGGCTCTCACCATTTACAGTGCTGCTGACAGACAAATGCTCCACAAATAGTTCTATCCAACTTATCATATTAACGAATGGGTCAAGAGTTTTGTACCAAAATATCCAGAAGCTAGAAATGCCCCTCTACTATAAATATCAATGTATTACTGAGTGAAACCTCACAAGACTAAAAATATATTCATCAATCTCATTGAAGTAATGATTGCAGTCACAGCTCACTCAAACACCCATTCCAGTTCGATGCTACCCAAGGTATCCTAAGCACCTGGTGCCATGCAGTAGGATGCTGACCTTTGCTCTCTACTTGAACTGGATTGTTTAGGCAGGATCAGAGGCTGTTGCACCCAGAGCAGCACAACCACCTTCTGAACAAGTAGCAGCACATGCCCAGAGATGAGACAACAAAATGCAATGTGCTCTCCTCACTGTCCAAGGCCCCAAACACTGCTTTCAGGTGAAGCAGCGCTTTACTTGTACTACTTTCAATTTAGTATACTGTCTTCACTGCTCACAATGCGGTCTCCTCTCCATTGAGACCAAACGCAGATTGGGTGACAGCTTTGCTGAACACCTCCGCTCAGTCCGAAAACATGACCCCGAGCTTCTGGTTGCTTGCCATTTCAACACTCCCCTCTGCTCTCATGCCAACATTTCTCTCTTTGGCCTGTTCCAGTGTTCCAGTGAAAATCAACGCAAGCTCGAGGAGCAGCACCCAATCTTTCAATTCGGCACTCTTTCGCCTTGCGGACTGAACATTGAATTCAATAACTTCAGATCGTGACTGGCCTTTTTTTAACATTTTATTTTTTAACTGTGTGCCTGCTTTTCATGTAGTCAGAGCTACTCATTATTCCACTATTAACACTCTCTCTGGAGTAATGCTTTGTATTTCACCACAAGCATTAACACACATTTTTCCTTTGTCCCGGGACAGCTTTGTTATTTAGTCTCCCTCTGCCCCTATCAAACACCTTCCCCTTTGTTCTCTCCCCCACTCCCCTCCCCTTCACTTGCTTAAAACCTAATTCTTTTCTAACCTTTGCCAGTTCTGATGAAAGGTCACAGACCTGAAACATTAACTCTGCCTCTCTCTCCACAGATGCTGCCTGACCTGTTGAGTGTTTCCAGCACTTTCTGTATTTGTTTCAGATTTCCAGTATCTGCAGTATTTTGCTTCTATTCTTGCAGATGTTTTCTGGACTGTCAGTCTTCAGAGATGCAGGTGGTGCAAATCGCTGCTTTGTAGAAATTTTTTCGATAACTAACCTGTGACTGAGCCAGAAGCAGCACTCTCACTGGACCCCAGTTCAGACCGAACAAAATGGGACATTTAATCCTCTAAAGGGATTTGGTTCAACTGACCGAGTTTTCACTTTCACCACGCTTAAAGTGACGTCAGTGAAAGTCTGATGACGGTGAAGTCAGGACCATCACTCTGAAGGAGGATGTGTCACAGGGTGTGAGCTAAAGTTTGAAAAGTTTGTAACCGTTTCACATTCCAGCATTGTATCAATGTCAGGTCACTGTCATCCAATAACCATTCAAGCCAGCTGTGCAAAATTGGAAGTTTAGACAAGCACTTCCCATTTAATGGCGAATCGTGGGAACATGTGATAAATTCCTGCTGAGCACTGTCAGCAGCAAAACTTCTCCTCCACTTCAGTGGCACCTCAGACTTGGAATATTACTTTCTGTTCCACCCACTGCTCAGCACAGTACAAGACAGTTAGTTATTTAATCATACAAATGATAAACATCACCAGCACTGAGACTGAAAACACTGCACTAAACATGTTAAATATGATTCGATCTCCAAAAAGGTAACTTAACTGGTGTATCATCTCCTTGCTGTTTGTGGGATTGTGCTGTGCACAAATTGGCAGCTATGTTTTTCCAAATAACAACAGGAACTGCACTTCCAAAGTTATTCATTGCAAAGCACTTCAGAACATGTGAAGTATTTGAGAAGTGCTGCTGAAATGCAATTTTTTTTTTACAACAGAGGGAAGGAGCTGAAGGAAACACCTGGGCAGCTGGTACTGTGGTTAAGGCAAGGTCATTAGTAAGAAAATCAGTGGCTCAGTGGGTAGCATTCTCATCTGAGTCAGGAGGTTCTGCTTTCAAGTCCCACTCCAGAGATTTGAGCACAAAAGTCCAGGCTGACACTTCAGCGCAGTACTGAGGGACTGCTGCACTGTCAGAGATACCGTCTTTCAGATGAGATGTGAAACCGAGGCCCCAAGGCCCTCTCAGGTGGATGTAAAGGATCCCAGGGCACTATCTCGAAGAGGAGCAGGGGAGTTATCCCTGGTGTATCCTGCCATTATCACAATGCTGTTTGCAAGTGCATTTTCTCCATTACAACAGTGACTACATTTCTAAAGTACTTCAGTGAATGTAAAACACTTTGGGATGTTCTGAGGTGGTGAAAGTTGGTCGAGAAATGCAAGTCTTTCTTTTGATATGATTACGCACAAGACAAGTTGACTCAATCATTTTCCAGTCATCGATTGTGAAGTATTACAAATGAGCAACCTTCCCACTTAGGCCATGACATGGAGAGTTGTGCTGTCTGCAGTATCCATCACCAGCAGCATATATCCACTGGATAAACCAAACCATGCAGTCCAACTGCTACAGATGACTCATTTCAACTTGCTCTCAAACACTACTCTCGATGAACAGACGAACCCAGAGCCAGTACCTGCAATGATGGCCAACCAACCACTATACCATACCCAAGAGTCCTGGTTAACCAAAGTTTTGTCAGCATCCGATTTTTAGAATGAAAGCCTCCTCCTGAAGTCCCCAGCATCACAGATGCCAGACTTCAGCCAATTCGATTCACTCCGCGTGATATCAAGAAACGACTGAAGGAACTGGATACTGCAAAAGCTCTGGGCTCTGACAATATTCCGGCAATAGTACTGAAGACCTGTGCTCCAGAACTTTCCACGCCCCTAGCCAAGCTGTTCCAGTACAGCTACAACACTGGCATCTACCCTGCAATGTGGAAAATTGCCCAGGTATGTCCTGTACACAAAAAGCAGGACAAGTCCAACCCGGCCAATTACCCCCCCATCAGTCTGCTCTCAATCATCAGTAAAGTGATGGAAGGTGTCATCAACAGTGCCATCAAGCGGCACTTGCTTAGCAATAACCTGCTCAGTGACGCTCAGTTTGGGTTCCGCCAGGGCCACTCAGCTCCTGACCTCATCACAGCCTCGGTTCAAACATGGACAAAAGAGCTGAACTCCAGAGGTGAGGTGAGAGTGACTGCCCTTGACATCAAGGCAGCATTTGACTGAGTGTGGCATCAAGGAGCCCCAGCAAAACTGAAGTCAATGGGAATCAGGGGAAAACCCTCCACTGGCTGGAGTCATACCTAGCACAAAGGAAGATGGCTGTGGTTGTTGGAGGTCAATCGTCTGAGCTCCAGGACATCACTGCAGGAGTTCCTCAGGGTAGTGTCCGAGGCCCAACCATCTTCAGCTGCTTCATCAATGACCTACCTTCAATCATAAGGTCAGAAGTGGGGATGTTCGCTGACGATTGCACAAGGTTCAGCACCATTCATGACTCCTCAGATACTGAAGCAGTCCGTGTAGAAATGCAGCAAGACCTGGACAATATCCAGGCTTGGGCTGATAAGTGGCAAATAACATTCACCCACACAAGTGCCAGGCAATGACCATCTCCAACAAGAGAGAATCTAACCATCTCCCTTTGACATTCAACGACGTTACCATCGCTGAATCCCCCACTATCAACATCCTAGGGGCTACCATTGACCAGAAACTGAACTGGAGTAGCCATATAAATACTGTGGCTACAAGAGCAGGTCAGAGGCCAGGAATCCTGCGGCGAGTAACTCACCTCCTGACTCCCCAAAGCCTGTCTACCATCTACAAGGCACAAGTCATGAGTGTGATGGAATACTCTCCACTTGCCTGGATGGGTGCAGCTCCAACAACACTCAAGAAGCTTGACACCATGCAGGACAAAGCAGTCCACTTAATTGGCACTCTATCCACAAATATTCACTCCCTCCACCACTGACGCACAGTGGCAGCAGTGTGTACCATCTGCAAGATGCACTGCAGCAATGCACCAACGCTCCTTAGACAACACCTTCCAAACCGGCAACCTCTACCAACTAGGAAGACAAGGGCACCATATGCTTGGGAACACCATGACCTGCAAGTTCCCCTCCAAGTCACACACCATCCTGACTTGGAACTATATCGCTGTTTCTTCAACTGTCGCTGGGTGAAAATCCTGGAAGTCCCTTCCTAACAGCACTGTGGGTGTACCTACCCCACACGAACTGCAGTGGTTCAAGGCAGCAGCTCACCACCACCTTCTCAAGGGCAATTAGGGATGGACAATAAATGCTGGCCTAGCCAGCGATGCCCACATCCCATGAATGAAAAGAAAATTTATCGTGCTCTCCTTTGGGCAAATCAAAATCGTCAGATGCATTTATGAGACTCTTACTGCAAACTGCTTCATACAACACAGAGACATTCATCTTGTTTTTTTTTCCTTTGTCTATTTCCCATAAATAGTTGCCTGATTATCTCCTCTCAGGGTTCAGGATTATTTGATTGGCATTCTCAGCCCATGGCATTTTGATTTTCACTTGAAGAACTGTCCAGTCTCATTCTGTGCAGTGAAAGCACATGGATGTGCCACAAGTTTCCTGTCAGAATGTTAATCAGGGATGGGAAGAGGTAAAAGATGCCCAGCATGTCAGCGAGTGGTTATATTTGGAAACACCGTCTGTGCACATTACAGTGTGGGCCATCGGATTGGCTGGAACTCAGCTCACGTTTCTGCCTGTCACTTTGCCCTTCACGCTGAGGTATAGGGAGGGCAACTCCTGATTTGGCCTGGTTCACAGGCACTGAATATTACTCAATCTATTAATGTCCCAGACTGGCTGACACTAGCTTACAGTTTAAAAACAAGTAGCCCCTTACTTTTTCCACAAGCTCTGGTCTACTTTGAAATATCTGCTTTACAGTAACTGTGCAATAGCTGAAATAGATGTCGTCCGATCAGAAAGTTCTAACCTCTTCACTGTACCCGTTGTACTTTGTCCAATCCCACTATCTTGCTTTTCATCCCCTCTTTTAACTCCAGCCTGTCCAGGCACCAGGCCAAACTCAATGCTTGTTGCTGGATATTCTGTTAATGTCAAGGTTGGATTCACAAAAGCTCATGTCAGCTTTTGGCTGACATACATAAGACAAGGAACAACAGTGGAATAACCTCCCTGTATTGCCCTCTCCCCTGAATCCAAGTGGAATTGTGGTCGACAGTAAATGGGAAACTATCGCTCCAGTGATTGTCATGCTGGTCAAAGCTTGGATGAATAATGCCAGTTCCCATTGCTAATAAACCTCTCCACGGGTGTAAGAGAGTCCCTTGAAGAAAATCTCGCACTGTTCAAAAGAAGTTAAAATTGCCCACACAACTGTAACCGATGTTAATAGTATAACCGGTTGCGGGAAGATATCGAAGAATATCCTCTGATGAATTACTTCCCAGTCAGGAAGAACCAGGTTTTCATTTGTACTTCCTTGTGTTCCTCTACATTGCTCCTCCCTCCTTTCCTCAAGGCACTGATTGCTGCTGAGGTTTGGTGCTACAGGTACCTTTGGTAGTTTGCCCAAGTGAGCCTAGCAAATGAATGATGATGGGCTATTCAACTGCAGGGGGCAGGTACAAACAACACAGCCAATCCTGATCATGTCCTGACTTGACATACACACTGGCATATCCTTTAAGAGGAAACAGATGCAGGATGTTCAGGAGTTGAGGGGATTGAGCCAATTGTATCTCCCCAGCTCCTGCTCCAGTTGGGATTGGCTGGTGCGGTACCAGCTAAGGGAGTGAAAGCTGAGAGCTTTGAGTTTATAAGATGAATGATGCACCAGGCTGTCTCTTTATTCACCAGCACTGGGAGCATTCTGTTTCACTCGAAACTGCTTTGAAATATTCAGCACTAATCACTTTAAAAGTACGGTGGAGTGGAGGATAAGACATGGGCTTGGAATGTGATCCCAGCCACAGAAGACTCCTGAAAAAAGCTCAGAAATTCCTTCAGCGAAACAGTAATATCCAAGGTTATTTCATCTCAGCTGCTTTCCTGTCTCAATAGTGAGACAGGCAAAAATCCATGAGCAGTTCATATGCCCACATTGCTGGATGGGAAATAATGTGCGTTGCTAGGGAGGCATTGAATATAGGAGATTCACAAGACTCTGATCTCCAGAGGGTCTTTGTCCACAGAACTTCATTCAAAGGGTGTGCAACAGGCTTTGGAAATAACTGAGGGCGGTATCTCGTTTAACCCAAAACACATTATGTTGTTGGAAATACATAATACTCTTATTATGGAGTTTCTTTGCTATTTTCCCCTATTCTATATTGCTAAGCCCATGTCTAATAGTTAAAGCCAAGGAAAAATCCTCTCACCTCCTCACTTGAAACCATTTCTTCCTCTTCCACAGTTATCCAGCTGCTCCGTGGATCAGCGCTAAATTGAAATGCTGTGTCCCCTGAGGGTAAACAAAGGGGGTTCTCCATATCTTTCAGATCCAAGCAGTGTAGTGACTTCAGGTCTGCTTTGTCCTCCACTGGTTGCAATAGCCTTTCCTCAGTCACCCTCAATCTGCTTGACCCCAGCTCTGCAACGTGAGGTAAATTCTCCGTCGGCCTTTGCTCAAGTACCTTGGCCCAGGCCTCCTTTTGTGATAGGACGAAGCCAGGTTTCCAGGAGTCAGCTGTTGAGGGCACAGAAGAGGTCGCTTCAAACTCGGGGACTTGTCCTCCCTCCTCACTGACTGGTTGGTATGACACAATGGGGCTATAAGGTAAAGCTTGAGAGCTTTGAAAAACAATAAATTGGTACAAAATTAACTCTTCTGGAAATGAGAAGAATGTACATAGTACATGATGTCAGGACTAACTTCACATCAGTGCAAGTGACAGATGGAGGGAACCGCTTCATATTGAGAAACTAGGGTGGGAAGATAACCTGGAGTTTTGTGTCCAGGTTAACCTGGCTCTGGGCTGTTTCAGGGACAAAACTTTCAATAAAGTTCCCAACAGGTATGCACAGGAAGAGGGCAATTTCAATAATCCAATGTTAAAAACTTTTGGGACTAAAAGTTGTTTCGGGGGCGGGGTTCCATTCTTTTCCATATTCAGCTCCTTTGCAGTCAATGGAATTACATAACAGGGGCTGGGTATATCGGGCAGCCCATCCCATTGTGCCCGTCTTGTGCCACTTCCCCTTATTTTTATTGACAGATTCCTGATCTCCAGAGACAAATAAAGAGACAGGTAAAAGTGAAGAAAAACTTCACCTTACCAAAGAGGATGATGACCAGCGAGCTGAACCACTTTCTCCAAAGCAAGGAAGCAGAATTAAATGGAATTCTGCTCCTTCTGGTCTTCATCCATTCTGAAGGGGGGTCTGAAATCAGATCAGTTGCACTCCCAGTCAGTCACAAAATGGGACGTTCTGTGGGGAAATAGGAGGAGTCTCTTCAAATAAAACTGTACTTTCCTGCCTGACGAGGCAATAAGGTGTTAAAATGAGCCCATGTGGGTTAAATAAATGGAAACAGCATCCGTTAAACTGGCCGCTAGCTATCGGAGAAATCTCAAAGTGCTCCAACCAACACATACCAACCCCAGCAGTTATCCAGGCCCCTACCAGAGAAGGGACTCTCCACAATAATCACACTGCCATTTATTGGGATGTGTCAGCAGTTATTCAATCAGGTGACATGTCCTACCGGGATGCAAAAAAAAAATCATTGATGTGAAAGTGTAAAGGGCTCAACAGGATGAAATTACACGCAAGTTTACATATTATCATCAAAATACTCTCTTTGCATTATACCGCAGGGTAGACTTTCCCTTATATGCATCACTGGAAATTGCCTTGCACATTTCAGTATCTCAAATGAATTTCTCATTTACCTGTCCACATTCTGGTCTGGCCATTTGGAATCTATGCTCTCTCTTCTCAAGGTTGGTGATCCTGTCCATCGAACAAATTGTCCTGCAATAACAGAAATGCCATTCTCTGTATTCAGTTCCTCTGCCGGCTTGGCCGGACTCTCCTCTTCTGTCATCTCAGCTTTGCTCTCTGACCTCTGACCTCCTTCATTGTCGATTAAATCTATCAGCCCATTGATGGCATCTGAATCCACTGTGTCCTCCTCAGTGAGATTTAAGGAACTCAATCCTTCAGCAGGAAATGATTCATCAGCTTTGCTATAGTCCAATGAGGAGTCTTCTGCTACAACTAGAGGTGGCATGTTACCCGATGACCAAACATTGACATCTGATATCTCCATTAGGGAATCGTTGTCAGTGCGTGCTATGGGAGTACCATCCAGGCTTGTGACATCGTTCCAGAACTGGTCAGCTTGAAGCGGAGATGGCATTGTGTAGTGAAGTGAAGCGGGTGAAAGCATCTCATCCTGTACTGTGGTGAAACCTACACAAGCAGACAGAGCACATCTGCAGAAGCCATACCTGCAACAACTGATAGTACAGGGGAAGGGGGGGGGGGGGGCAGGGGAGATGGACCACCAGAGACCTCCTACACCACCAGGCTTTACTCAATCAATACTGTCATCTCAATTGGTTTCACTGGCAGCTGTGGAATGTGCCGAATTCTGCAGGGCAATACATTGGCCATTTAACTTTTTGAGTTCAAGCTTCACCACAAAAACACAAAATGCAAAAGGATTAAAAAGCAACCAGGGAAACTGCTGATTGTGGGAACAAATTAAACACATGACATTTCTATGGGATTCGTTACATAGTCTCAATAAACTTTATAAAGTGGAGGACAGTGAGTTGATCGAGCTGGAGCAAAAAGAGGGAGGCGCTTCAGGAAGATGTAAAAGAAATTGTGGAAGGGTGACGACAATATCTCTCTGAGATCAAGCCTGTACGAATGGGCAAAACCAGAGCAACATCGCTCAAAACTTGGTTTGCCCCAATACAAGTTTAAAAGAAATAAAATAAAAGACAAAATTTGTTTCTATTCTGTTCTAATAAGGACCCCAAATGAGCTCCACTACACAACAAAATAGTGAGAATCTCAACATATGCATGTGCCTCCTTGCCTGCTGATCTCATGCTTTTTGTTGTCTACAACAAGACAGATGACCTTGTAAATTCTTCATGTTTCATTGACGGTTTAATCTTATTCTCTGTATCTAACAAATATCCATGACTTTCTGTTCCACAATCTCAATCTCCAGTTATTCAGTCTCAATGAGTTTGCTGCTTGTTGGTTTATATATATTAATGATGACTAACACATTGTCAAACTAAGGACTCACTAGACATAAGTTTTAACAAGTTTGTTGATGCACAGCACTCAGATTATCACTGAATCCTGATCTTGAAATCTTATCACTGGCAGTCCCCTTCCTGCTCTATCATGCACTGAAGGGAATCAATAAGATTGGGATTCATCCTTTCTTAATATGTGAAGTTAGTTAAACTCCAATCGATTACTACTGAATATCCTTTTCAACTATCAGGATCTCACTATTTTTTGAGCCACCAAGGATTCCACATATCATTAGTCTCCTAGATATGACCTTGAGAGTAGGGAAGAGGTCATCAGAGGTATATTATTTATGTTCTTCTCCCCATTATTTTCTGTTATCCTTTTTTCACCCTCCACTTCACCTGACCTGCTGTGGGAGAGTGGACCTCGTTTATCTAAGCCACTGGCAATTCTTCAGGAAGCACTAAAGACTCAACCCACTTTCCGTGAGACACTGCAATGATTTTAACTTGAACTTTCTTTCTCCCTCCCTCCCTCTTTTTAAGGTGCCTGACGGCTTCCCCCAATGCTGCTCCATCACTTGACTAATGTGCTGTATGAATTTAGCTTTCTGCTTTTTGTCTTCCCCTCGAGGTAGCCCTTCTGCTAAAGACCGCCTAGAACATTTGATGAAGGTAGGAAAGTTTGATTCATATAAAATACATAGTTATGCAGTGCAATGAAACAGAAATGTCTCAAAATTCTTTGCACCATTACTTTTGGAGTGCATTGACAGGGATGCCAACTGTGCAAGTAGTGTCCCTCAATCAGATGGCTAGTTCATCCATTTCTTTTGGTGGTGGTTGAGGGAGGACTCTTGGCTCGGGCATTGGGTGAAGTCCTTGCTCTTCTCCAAACTGTGCCCTGACCTCTTTAACTTTTACCTCAGTAGGCAGACAGGGGTACTGGCTTAACACCCCTTCCATCAATGCAGGATAGCCTCAGCTCTGCTTTGGAACGATTATGTGCTCAAACCTTGATGTGGCACTTGAACACATATTGGTCTGACCCGGAAGAGTGAGTGCACTCTAACTGAGTCAAGCTGAATACCATCCCACCACGTCATGGTGTTGTTTGTAACAACATAAATTCTGATATAAGGTTTAAATGGAACAATGAAAATTATATCTCAGATCCGATACTAATGAACGGGAGCCGGGAGCATTGCATCAATTACTATGGGATCAAATTCTTTAAAGAAGCATCAGAGAGGTTAAATTAATACATTTGTTTTGAGACAATTCTACCAAGAAGAATTTATTGGCTTAATTGATATAATTAGCATAAAGACAGAATAATGAGATTGATCCGGGACAGTGAATCGGCCTTTAAAATCATCATCATGACTCTTGGATCATCATCCCATGAACATGATAATTAAAGTCTTGTGCTGAATTATCTGTACAAATGTCAATGGTACATCACCTTCAATGGAGATAAACTGCACTTTGAAGAGCTTCAGGTGGAAAGCCGGGTACATTTGGAATGCATGGGTCCCCTCTTGCTCCCATTTTCATGTGTTTACTAATCTATCACCTCTGTGACTCATATTAGGTGCTCTACGTGAAACTGGACACATAGTTGATCATTAATAAAGGCCAAAGATAGTCACTCACGCAAAGAAAAATTATTTATAGCCCCATCAACCAATATAATGTTTTTGCAAGTTGAAAGAAGGTAGAGAATTTGTTCAAACACTCTCATAATGAGTGTGATAATGAGAAACTATGGGTTCATTTTTGAGTGTTCTCATTTCCTTAAGCATTAGCTTGCCAGTGTTCAAGGCCTTTGGAATAGGATCACTAATTGTGCTGGAGTTTTGATCAAGAGCCTGTATCAATCATGTAAAAAATGGGAACTAATACAAAATAGGGCGGGGAGGCAGAAAGTTAGATGATCAAACTCTACAATTAGGATAACTTATAAAATTATTGAAATGCATCACCATGCATTTGTGATTCAAGAAAAAAAATCTTATGAAAACCAAAGTAATACATAAAATAAGGGATTTTTTTTTCAAGACTCCAGCAAAATGTAGAATCCATTTTTCTTTGCCCTGGTTACAAAGAGAGTAACTGCCTGAATGGATGTGGTCCATCGTCCCAATGCGACTGGAGTTAACAGCTCGCAAAGCTGGTACAAAATTATTCCATTCTGAGAGAAAACGAAACACAAGCAAACACATCAGACAAGTTCAATTATAACACAAAGTGCCCGAGTTTCTTCACAGAAATAACTTTAGGCACATTCTACTCAGTGCGTTTGAATTCCACAGCTTTGAAAACGGCAGGAACGTCATTCAGGCGCCACAAGTCCATGCATTGCCAGGAAGAAATACGGAATGAATTTTAGACGTATAGACATGTAGAATTAACTGACCTCAATGTGAATCTTGGAATTTTTGTTCATTAAAATCTTGTGTTAGTGTGTGCCTACACGTGATTTCTACTGGATATCACACCATACATTTCTTTGCGCTGTACAGAAGGTGGTGAATTCTACTAGTCAAGTCTCCGTTAAGAGAAATAACCTCCAATTATGAATGATGAGCTCTGAGAGTAGCTTTGTGCTGTGAAGGTGGATGGTCAGAGGCCAAACTGCCTCCACTGAGCATCCTTGCATCACAATATTTAAGAAGGTAGCATACTTACATTTCAGAAAGGAGATAGTACATTGGTGACAGGAAAGATAATGGAATCCCTACTAAGGGAGAAAATAGAAAACCCACAGAAACCAAAAATATAATAATAAAGTCAGCATGGATTTCAAACTGGAAACTCTTTCTTGCCCAACTTCATTGAATTCTTTGAAGAGGTAACAGGAAGAACAGATAAGGGCAATTTAGTCGATGTAATATATCTAGGTTTCCAAAAAGACAAACAGACTTTGATTTATATAGTGCTTTTCATGACCACCAGATGTCTCAAAGCACTTGACAGCCAATGAAGTACTTTTGAAGTGTAGTCACTGTTGAAGCATGGCAGCCAATTTGAACACAGTAAGCTCCCACAAAGAACCAGGTGATAATGACCTGCTAATCTGTTTTTGTGATGTTAATTTGAGGGATAAATATTGCCCAGGACACTGGGGATAATTCCCCTACTCTTTTCATAATAATGCCACGGGATCTTTTAAGTCAACCGGAGTGGGCAAACGGGGCCTTAGTTTAACGTCTCATCCGAAAGGCAGCACTGCTGACAGTGCAGCACTCCCTCCGTACTGCACTGGAGGTCAGCCTTGATTTTGTGCTCAAGTCTGAGAGAGGGACTTGAACCTGGAACCTTCTGAGATCTTCAATAAAGTTCCACATACTGGACTAATGAATAAAGGCCAGAGCATGCTGAGTCAGGCGACAAATAGCTAGATGGCTGCAAGATAGAAGGCAGAGACTTGGGTTAAAGGGGAGTTATAACAGAGTGGCTGAAGGTGGGAAGTGTGGTCCCACAAGAATCAGTGCTGGATCTCGGAGCACAAACACACAAATCACAAAGGAGTGACACAGATTAATAAAGCCATAAAAAAGCAAACTAAGCAGTAGGGTTTATTTCGAGAGGAACAGAATTATCAAATAGATTGGTTATGCTAAACTTGTATTGAACCTTGACTAGACCACACTTGGAGTACTTGGTTGCCATACGATAAAGAGGCACTGGAGAGGGTGCAAAAAGGATTTACAAGGATGATATCAGAACTATGAGGTTACACCTATCAGGAAAGGATGAACAGGCTGGGTCTCTTTTCTCTTGGAAAGAGAAGGCTGAGGGGTGACCTAATAGAGGTCTTTAAAATTATGAAAGGTTTTGATCGAGTGGATACAGAGAGAATGTTTCCACTTGTGGGAGGAGCATAACTGGAGGCCACTGATATAAGATAGTCACCAAGAAATCCAACAGGGAATTCAGAAGAAACTTCTTTTTTGAAGCGGTGGAACTGGCTACCACAGGGAGTGGTTACAGAAAATATTATAGAGGCTTTTAAGGGGAAGCTAGATCAGCCAGATAGAGGATTATGAGATAGAGTTACAGCAGGAAGAATGGGACAAGGCTTGATAGAGCATAAACACTGGCATGGACTGTTGGGCCGAATGGCCTGTTTCTCTGCTATATGTTCTACGTAATATACAACCTCAAAAAACATGTATTTATATTGCACCTTGGAAATATACTGTTGTTCCTTCATTGTCAGTCAAAATCTTGGCGTACCCTCCAACAGCGACACCCACATCCGTGAATGAATAACAGAGAGATATATATCCCCAGGAACTTCAAAGAGAAGAAGAGGGGGAGATAGAAGCCACAGTGGGAAAGTTAGGACAAGTGAGAAACCAGTCAACGGAAAAGCTAGGTTTTGAGAATGCTTCAAAGGTAGGGAGATAGTTGAGAGTTGCACGGGTTTAAGGAGGGGATGCCAGAGAGTAAGGTTGACAGGCCTAAAGGTCTGCCAGGTCAAGATAGATGCACAGAAAGGCAGAGCCTGAAGACTGGAGGACACTGGAGAGGAGGGGACATTCTCCTAATTGGAGCTTGGTTTCCTCAGCAATAACATTAGGTACCCAGCATTGCAATAGCACACACCAGGTACAAGTGCACAGGGGCAGAAAGATTACATTTGTACAGCTACAATGTCTACTTGACACGCAAAGATAGCTTTCTCCTTTAGTAAAACTGATCACCTTGCTCTCAGGTATTATGGAGTTGACTGGTCTTTCAACCTTCTTGGCATGAAGTTAGTGTTGAAAAATACAGTGCAAGACATGAGTGAGCATTACACCAGAAACTCTCAGCTTCCTACGGTATGTAACTTGATGCCACAAAATATTTCTGGTGCGGAGTTTACAGCTCCTTTTAACATGGATTTCACTAGAATTGGCAGGACTACAAGCATATGAAGTAAGGCATTACAAAAGTGTTACACACTTGAGGAAGGGTTGGGGATGTGCAGCGAATGATACAGGTGGTGATGAAAAAGGCTCTCGTTGGTCAGGAACTACTGCAGACCCTCGAATGAGTGTCTGGCTTGCCCTGTTAGGCATGCTGCTGTTCTGTTAACAGAATCAGAGGAAGCTAAGAAAGATATGTTCACGAGAAATTGATCAATTTGCAAAGAGAAATCCTCAATCAGGCAACAATGAAAAAATTCAAAGCAAATGTGTGCACCATAGCTTCTTTTGGCATGCAGTCTCACTTCATATCTGTACTGCCCATTGTTGTGTCAAAACTAATGGGAAACACACTCCTTCTTAACTCAAGTGACAGACAAAGAATTATCGACAACTGTGCAGGATGTAGACTGGCTAGCTTTCCATACTCAATGGGAAGAGGCTCACTTAAAAATGGTTTCAAAGAACCTGGTTGGATGAGTGTTAGTACTCCATTGGCATCTTCCTTCAAATTATAGGCACTCTCAGTCCACAGCATTCATCAATCTAGTAAAACTCTAATAGACTCTTGGTCATTGACTGTTAAAGATCCTGAGAAAATCAGTTTGGCCCCCAATCACTCCATGCAAAGATAACTTCAGACTCATTTCCAATTCTTAATAGTTTGACAGGGTTCCTCTGAAAGAGGCAAGGGAACTGGGATATATAAGAGCGAGTGCGCTAACTCGTACTGAGATTGAGGTGTATTTACAGGCTAACAGCAGAGCGAAGGGACTTATATGTTGTAACTGGCCATTATTAAGGCTGGCCTGGGGGTGCTCACTTTGCGCAGAAAACTTAAAGGATCTTGTGATGGTGAATAGAAGTTGGCCAATCTCCTGTAATGCTCAAAATCACTGCATGGTCCATAACATCTTATCAACCACTGTATAAAAAACAACAGGTGACCACTAGTTGCCTAAGAGATGTGTGCATTAACATTTACAAGTTATTGAGGCTTCCTTGAGGCTGTTTTGGTCAGTATTTCGTTTGCCTACCTTTAGCTTGGTCTCAATCTTTACACTTTTAGTGATTAAAAACACATATACCCAAAATTATGACAGGAAAATCTTTTGTCCATAGTGGAAATTAATAAAAATTGGAGGCGGTCATTTACAGTTCTGCTAAATCATAAATTACCGCCATAATTAAGTCACTAAGGCCAAAGAATGGACCATAAAGGAAAGGAAGCCTTCGGCGTGATTTGAAACTGCTGATATCAGTATTAAGTTGAGTTTAGTTTAGAGATACAGCACTGAAACAGGCCCTTCAGCCCACCGAGTCTGTGCCGACCATCAAGGGGCTGGTAATTACTTCATAATGGGATCAGTAGTCTTACTGAACAGTTCATGGCAATAACAGGGCTGCTTCGATGTTCTTCGTTCTCAGCCACCCACCCTTTAGAAGCTACCTGCTGCTGCTGGTGTCACAATTAGCCCATACTCTGATGGAATGTAATTGGTGAGCTGCCTTGCCATCGGCAGCTCCCAGCTCAGATTTGAATGATGCCCAGGGAGCTGAAAATCACATCAGCCTCTTTGGCGCCGGAATGCGGAGGTGGTGGGCCGGCCTACTCCTCTGGCTGGCCGCCCACAAGTCAAAGTTTACCCCCAATGTCTGATTAAATAGAATGGAGCCCTCAGGATGACGTTTCATCTTTTACCCATGACCCCACTTATATGGCACTTGTGATAGATGCTTCAATGAAAAAAATTCTTTTCTACTTCTATGACATAAAAAAGAAACAAGCAGCATCACAACATGCAGAGCAAAGAGAACACCACTTTTCCTCAAACAATTAGATGTTCAATAAACGCAAGAGACTGAATGAGGGGGGAAAAATCCTGCTGACATGCTTTGCTTTTCAGGACTTAATGTTTCCAAATGCTTTCTTCTTTCTACTCAATGTGATAGCTACTCAGGGAATGGAATTTCTTCCTGCTGTCATACAGGACACCATCAGGTAGAGACATTCCATCTCCCACACCCAAACCTCCAAGTTAAGGTCAAGCTTGGTGTGTTCCATGTGTTTGTAAAGGGCCTTGTGACCTCTTGTTGCAGCAGAGGAGGAGGAGGAGGACGAGGAGTTGACTGGTTCAGATAAATTAGCAAAGCCGATACTACTGTGTCCCCTTGGATATATCCAAGGTGGGAGCAGCCCCAGTCCACTCATGGACAGTTCAATTTGAATTGCTGACACTGGAAGAGTTAAAGAGAGTGGTCTTCAAATTGAGATAATTTAAACACTTCCTCTGACAAACCTGCTTTCAAAAGATATGCTGTGTGACACTGAATTTGCTGAAATACGTCTAACGGTCCTGTTTCCTGCTTAAGACCAGGCTTTCTGGTAGACAAAGATGATGCCTTTTTGATGGTTACCCATTCTAAATGATGTTTATATTAAAGTATAATTCAGTCACATGCAGGCAACTTTCAGCATTAACTTCATTGAATCTCCTCTTTCAGTATTCCCAGGGAAATTATGGCATGGAGAATATGGCATTGGGATAATAAATCTATCTCACTTATTCAAGGCATTAGGATCATCTTCAGATCAGTTGCCAATCTGCACAGTTTGAAGTACAAGTTTCATGGCCTGCTTCAAATGAAAACCATTCCCTTCCTCACCCACCAAGACCTGTTACCTACATGGAGCTTTTTTTTTTTATCATGAAGGGTTGGATAGGCTGTGCAGGCAAGGCCACAGAAATCTCCACAATTATTGACAAGACTGGTGTACGGCAGTTTGATTGATAGCAAATGAAATGAAAACCTTTCTATACACTCCACCACTGAGACTGCCGACTTCCATCTCCATAATATTACCCATCTTGGCTCCTGCCTCAGCCCATCAGCAGTCGAAACCTTCACCCATACTTTTATTACTTCCAGACTTGACTATCCCTAAGCTCTCCCGCACGGCCTCCCATCTTCCACCTTCTTCAGACCATCCAAAACTCTGCTGCCCAAATCCTAACTCGCACCAAATCCCTTACACTCATCACTCCCGTACTTGCTGATCCACATTGGCTCCAAATCCACCAGCACCAAATTAAAAATTCTCAAGCTCGTGTTCAAATCCCTCCATGGCCTGACCCCCAGCCCATCTCTGTAACCTCTTCCAGCCCAACAATCCTCCAAGATATCTGCATTCCTTCAATTCTGTCCTCTTGTGCATCCCTGATTTCCTTTGGCCACCAATGGTGGTCTTGCCTTCAGCTGTCTTAACTTCAATCTCTGAAATCCCCTTGTTAAACCTCACAACCTCTCCCAAATCTCTCCCTTCCTTTAAGGCACTCCTGAATACCTATCTCTCTGAGCAAAATTCAGTCAGCTGTCCTAATGTCTATTTCTTTGGCTCGGTGTATAATTTTGTTTGATGACACTCCTATTAAATGCCTTGGGACATTAAAAGGTGCTACATAAATACAAGTTGTTGTTGTTTACGGGCTGAGGATATGCAACGATATTTTGTCTTGGGAGTATGTGAAATCCTTCCCTGTATATGTGCAATGTTAAAAATGGAGTGCCATGGTGGCTGAAACAATTGTCACGTGATAGTTGGGGTCATGGAAGTCGAGGAGGCAGTCACAGTCTCAGCTGTTGTTGGTTAGTCCTCAGTTGATTGCACAATCCTTTGAGTAATGGAAAGGTCTGGAGCCCTAGCTGTTCAGTTGCTGTCTGCAGGGAGCTCCTGAGTCACAATCGACTTGTACTGGCCTGCAGAACAAGAGCGTGTGAACTTCAAAAGTAATCCATTCCAGCGAATTACTTTGAGGACATTTCAACATGATTAGGAACTACACAAATGAGAGTGTTACAGTCATATTTTGTTGGATAAAAGAGGCTCCATGAAGGAACAGGCCAAGGAAGATCTTATGGGGAATCTTCAGTGAACTTTTAGGTTTACCAAAAGCCAGAAATAGCAACAGTGCTACAATTTGGTGTTCCCCGTTCTGTGCTTTCAACATTGGGAGTGTGATTGGTATTCCATAATTCCTGAGGAAAATATTACCAAAACTGAGATGGAGAGATGGAGCCAGTGGACATGCAGAGCAGAAGATGGCACAAAGCCAGATATTGACATAGCATCAGAGGTAGAGAGGTGACAGAAAGTTTAAATAGTTTCACCTTTGGCACAGGAAGTAAATTGCTGACAACCAGAAGAAAACGTTTGACAAACACAGAACATGAATTCAGCTACAAACACTTCAGGTCACTTTGGCCGTGTGTTGACGTGATCCTGCTTTAGGCCACACTGACACTTAATGACCGAAGCGGGCCACTTCAGAGTGGTTAGAATTACCCTTACATAGACTGAAGCATCTGCAAATGCTCCAATTATTTAATACCCTATTAACCAGCAAAGTTAAGGCCATGTGGAGTTGAAGGGAAAATAATTTTACGTGTATGGATTTCTTGCCGTAAAGATGTTGGGATATGGGATACTCCACAACACCCCAACTGCAAACAAACACATTGAACAGAAGGAGTTTTTTTCAAGGCTACATTATATTAAATTACACTATTAATAATCACTATGACCATTTGATTGGATGTTGATTATCAGTCAAAATACCTCCAGTTGAATTTGGTAACAAGATAATCTAGACATTCACTGCTTCAAGTGAAATAGGTTTCAATGGAGCTGAATTAGGTTTTAATTGGAAGGTAGCTTAAATACACTCCAATAATTTATTGCTCATAGATGATGCCTCCTATTTTTGATTTGCCAAACGAGTATCTTAAAACAGTAAATTGTTGGGACTGCTCAGCCCCACTTTTCTCGCATGGTGGTAGTTCAGGTTGGCATTCTAACGCACTGTACACAATCTAGAATTAGGATACTGGAATTGTCCATGTCTTAGCACTTGGCAGGACTATCATGTGAGACAAGTCCACAAGTAGGTTGGAAAATTGCAGATGATTTTCATGAGCTGCTGCATCTTTTGAGCTTTTGATTTCTTCTCCATAACACTGCCATGACTTGCATTCGGTCATACTCAGAAGAATGTAAATGCATACACCTGAATATTAAGGATGACATTGTTTCAAGTGCAAGAGATAGCTCCCTTCACGACACCCCACATTCCACTTTTTATATCGAGATTTGTGACGCGAATGTCTGGCTTGCAAGCAAAGTACTGGTACAAAAGGGAACAACAACAGTTGACAGGCTAGAAATGTAGCAGAGTTCAGGCTTACCATTTACAGCAGGAGACAGGCTATGATCTCTTTCCACATGCCTTTTATTCCCTTTCAGAGTACGGCTCTTTATATCGGACCCTTCCAGCATACTCACTATGTCATTGCGGTCAATATTCTTCAGAGCTGAGTGCAAACTTTCCACTAAGAAGACAGAAGCATCAGGTCAATACATTGAAAGATAACAATACTCATTGCACTCATTTATCAACAGAGTTCAGAACATGAAGAATCTTTTGGAACAGAAAAAGGCCAACTCTTTTCATACTCACTCAGCAGCTCCTCAGTCTCCTCTCAGCAGAAACTCATTCTTGAGCCTGTTAGCACTGTCTGCTTCAATGGCCTCATCTGGGTATTATTTATAAAATTTATACCCAATGAAATAAAATGTTCTGCCTGACTTTCCAAACTACTCCCAACTTCCTACGTGTTACCCATCCCATTGTTAATTGAGTATCTACATCCACATCATTGCTCTTCAGAATAGCAATTCATCAAGCAGAACAAATACTTTACTGTCATTTACACCAAATCCTGTGATGGTTCTCCACGAAGAATGGAACACATGCTCCAGTCAGATATACCATGGGTTATGTGCAGAGTAAAGTTCCCCTCACCCAACCTGAGACGACCACCTTTCTTCATCACACAAGTCTGCCACTTGCTTGGCCTATGCTAGCCATCCTTGTAGCCTTTCAGCTGTGTTTTTCTTACATTTATATAAATATACGCAGCATTACATTTCTGTGGTAGATTTATTCAGTATCGTTTGCAAATGTAATGCTGATGGTAATTTTCAGCACGGGCACAGATTGCCATTTTGTTCTGTGTTGTTACTGGCTGATACCACCCACTGAAAGACTAAAAACCAGAACAAAATTCCTTCCTTCTTCGAAGAAATCACTTACTTCATTGAGAAACAGCAGGCTGGAAACATTGTATTGGCAGAATTACCCACTTGCAGTTCAATTGCATCATATTGTTTTTTTATGGCTCTGTTCAACATCCTTTCAATATACAGGGACATATGGAATAAGAAAAGGATGTCCAGTCTGTGCCATTATAGAACTCTGGTGAGCCTGTGGAATTCGCTACCACAGAAAGCAGCTGAGGCCAAAACATTGTATGTTTTCAAGAAGGAGTTAGATATCGCTCTTGGGGTTAAAGGGATCAAAGGGTATGGGGAGAAAGCAGGAACAGGTTACTGAGCTGGATGATCAGCCATGATCATAATGAATGGCGGAGCAGGCTTGAAGGGCCGAATGGCCTACTCTGCTCCTATTTTCTATGTTTCTATGAGCACTGGCACAGGCACAATGTTCTCCAAAGCCTCCTTCAATGCTCAAGCTGACTTACATTGTACAAGGATCCTACCAAACCCCATTTACCCTCTTCAGGAATATGCAACGTACATGCAAGAAAATCTCTGAAACATTCATCAGTTCGCATACCTCTACGATTCAACTCTAGTTTGTTTGTTCCAGACCGGAGATCTGACTGCATCTGACTACTCCCCAACAGTCGAAGCACCAATGTATCCTGTAGTGTATTTGATCATTTCAGTCTAAACTAATACCTAAGAACATCAATACAGATACCAACCCAATATTTATTCAGTTCCTTTCCTTACACAGAATCGAGTGCATTAGCTGGGCGTCGCTTTTACATTCTTAATTCTGTCCAGAAAAATAAACTCTCGGAAATTCTGCTCTTGTGCCTTTTTATAAATTTTTCCACTTGGTCTTTTGCAAACTTAGCCCTGGCTGAGGTTTAATTTTGAACCTACTTTTGGCTCTCTTGCCCTCGTGGGTGGCCCACAAGTTGAGAAGTGCTGCACTCTGCTCAAGTAGTGAGTTGGGATTCTCCACTCGGATCCTGTTGATGTCATCGACGGAGAATTGTAGCTCTCTTGCCAACTCTGTAACCAACAGGCGGAGATGAACAGTTAAGTTACAACAACATAGAGAGGAAAACTCCGTGAACCAGACTGACAGCTGTCGCTGGGAACACTTTGAAAATAACTTACTGATATTGTGTCATCTGAAGAGATGCTGAGGGGCTGGGCACCCCTTCCATATGAGGGAAGTATTGCCAATGGAACATTGGCTCAAGGCCAGAGGAGTACCAGCAGAGGCTTCACTTCTGCTTGCAGGCCTCTTCCAAATGCTCCTCATTTGAGATAAAAACAGAAAATGCTACAAATACAGAGCGGGTCCATCTGCATCTGATATAAGAGAGAGTAAACTTTAAGATTGAGGTTCTTTGCCAAAAACCTATCTTTTTCCTTTTCAGATGATTAATTATGGATGTGCCGCCATGTATTTCCAGCATTTTCTTTCTTTATTTCAGATTGACATGAAAAGTTTTCATGTTAATTTCTTCCACTGGAGGAAATGTTTGAAGATAGATTACTCCTCCAACTCTGCTCCAACAAGAGGAGTACCTCCTCACCAGGCAGCTGCTTTTCCACAAAGTTTCTTTCTTTAAAATTCATTCTCAGAGGAGACTGACATCTCTGACATGGCTGATCTTTATTGCTCAGCCCTGGTTTCCCTTGAGAAGGTGGTGGAAGGCCTTTTTCTGGAACCGCTGCAGTCCCTGCACTCCCAGTACACTCTCAGTACTGTTAGGGAGGGAGTTCCAGGATTTTGACCCAGTGAGGATGAATGTTCCAGTTGGGCTTGTGTGTGACTTGGAGGGGAACTTGCAGGGAACGCTGTTTCCATGCTCCTGCTTCCCGTGTCCAGTCTAGGCAGCAGAGGTTGTGGGTTTGGAAGGTGGTAAGACAGATCTGATCTCTCCACCAAGTCTTCACCTTAGACAGGTCATTGCAGTGATGTTGAGCAGTGATGAGGTACTGTGCCCACCAGACAGTAAGGGAGGATTAAGTAAACTCCAGCGACTGCTCAGCATCTGAAGACAGGCAGAGACCTGCTTGCCAGTTATTCACCTGCTCTCTTGCCTGGAGAGTGATACAAGGTACAAGGGAACCCAAAGAAAAAAAAACAGAAGAATCTCGACAATAATTGAAGGAAAAGCATTTGCTAATTAACTCATCCTTCATTTGGACACCAGGCTGGATTTAACACCAACGGCAGGGGTCCTGGTGACGGACCAGAAGGCAGGAGTCAAACCCACCTCGGCCCTGTTTCCAAAACCCAAGCATTCCATAGCGGGCAGTCAATTAAGTGCCCATTGACCCTTTAAGGGATAAACTCCCACCTCCAGAGCTGCCAGCAGTACCAGCAGCATCACTGTAGGTGTTGCATGACGCCCGAGTGCCAAATGTATAAGAGGCCCCGGAATCCAGGTAGGTGGGATTGGGGTTACCAGGGTCAGTCAGGCAGGTTAATGGTGAGGGGACAGTGGTTGATGAAGGTGGTGCGGATGGAATGGTTGGGAGGGGGGGTGGTGGTGGTGGGAGTTGTTGCTGTGGTTTCCCTCCGTGGGCCATAGATTGCACAAGAGGAGGGACCCCCACACCCGCACAGAGTCCGCCAGGAGGCCACCGGGTGGCAGGTCCCTCCAAAGATAATAAATGGGAGCGGAGGTGGGAAGTTGCCGTTAAATGGCCACTTCAGGGTCTGAACTGGCCTCTCTGAGTGGGTGTTTGTGGGGAGAGGGGCAGGGGGGTGGTTTGGCAAAGCTGTCCTTGGCTTTCCTCGGCCTGGACTAAATTTCATGGCGTTGGGAAGACAATGGACACTCCACTAGTCCCCCTTCCCTCACAATTTTATTTTCCAACCGCCTCCCTTCCAGTCCCTATGGGGCTCTAAATGCCAGCCACCATGTTCAAATTCCAGAAAAGGCAGGGAAATAAGATTAGAGTAGACAGCTCCAGTTGAAGAGCGAGCATGATGGGATAAATGGCCTCCTTTTGTGCTTCTAATTTTATCATGTTATGTGCACCTTAAAGGTTGCTGCTCAGATGATGTGACTCTCTCAAACTCATTCATGAGATACGAGGAGAGTTGTAGAGTTGGGACTCAACCCACAAGAGTGCCTTATGCTGCATGCCTGAGTTTATCTGATTGCTTCCTTGTCCAGCACCTCTACCCTCAAGGAGAATGCACCATCCAGACATAGCACATTGTACAAGTGAACACACAAGGATACTGACTCTTCACACTGCTTTAAATTAGACCTTTCAGGGGATGCAGTAGATTTGTGACAAGATGGATGAGACCCACAGAAAATGTGTGCAAAGTGAGGACATTTAACCTAGTTTCTGAAACCAGCACACCTTTTCCTAATTTTCAGTTAGGCTGACTGCTTGGAGTCAGTCAGTCAGTCAGTAACCTCCGTCTGTACAGTTTGTGCTGGTGCTGTTACACCAGCTCTGAGTCGGGTCAACGTTCTTTGGAGAACTCTCGAAGCAGGACCTCCAATTCTATAGCACCAAAGGTCAATGTGTTCCACACATGCTTCCACTGCACTTTCTGGCCACCAGTACAATGCATCCTTTAAAAGTTGAGCAGCTGCCTTGGCAGATTTTACACTGCCCTGCCAAGTATACTCCAGGAAATCTGTTTTCAGGTGCCAGGAGCCAGTTCAGAACTGGGGGGGAGGTGTGGGAAAATCATCACAAAATTCAGTGCAGCCTACCCTGGAGATACTGGTGCAGGTGAACCTGAGACGTGAGTAAATAAAAACAAAAAAAAAAAAATTGCTGGAAATACTCAGCAGGTCTGGCAGCATCTGTGCAGAGAGAAGCAGAATTAAATTTTCAGGTCTGTGACCTTTCATCAGAACTGGCAAAGGTTAGAAATGTAATAGGTTTTAAGCAAATAAGGCGGGGGTGGGGCAAGAGATAACAAAAGGGAAGGTGTTGACAGGACAGAGGGTCACAGAGAATAACTGACAAGGAGGTCATGGGGCAAAGGCAAACGGTATGTTAATGGTGTGGTGAAAGACAAAGCAAGGGTGTTAAATGACAGAAAAATGAACAATGTGAACATATGAGTGAGCTGAACTCCACTTTGGCCATTCTCCTAAAACCTGGGCTATAACATTTGCCTCAATAATTATTTGTGGCAAGGAACTCCAGGTTATCTTCAGCCATTGGGTGATATCATTGTACAGTTTCATTCTTGCACTAATAACCCTGACTGTATGCTCATCTTTACTGATTCCCCAACCCTCTTAAATCATTTCATTATTTTACAACACTAATAGATTCCCCTTAATCTCCTCTTCTGTCCCAGGGGGCAAAGAAAAAAGACGTTTTTGTGCCTTTTTTGATGCCTGTAACTTTTCAATCTTGGCAGTTTTTAATGAATCTTTGCTTTCCTGTTTATATGACTCAAACATCCTTCTGACAATAAGCGAGATGAAGCGCATGTTAATACTCCAACTGTGGCCAAACCAAGGTCTGTGAAAGATTCAACATCACTTCCTTGCAATTCTATCCAAAATCCAGACTCCTATTTGTTTTTCTCAGGCTGTAAAAAAATTGAGTAGCGAGCCTCATAAAATGACAAGAATATGATCAATATATTTGAGACAAAAAAAAACACAATTGCAGGATTGAGCTTCAAGAAGCAAGCACAATGTAAATATTCAGTTCTTCAGAAATGAAGACTCTTAAACTTGAACTCACCAGCCCAGCTTAGACCAAGTTGCTCAGCAATCAGAGACATCTTCATTTCCGCACGTTCTAGGGCACTCAGTGAAGCTGGAACATTTCCAAGCACAGTATTAAAGACCTGTTAAAATACTTACTCCTTATTTAACATCTCAATGCATATCAGTGAGAAATCAGTCACTTTCATTGACTCTCACTGAATAACAGAGGTGGCAGTGGATGTTGCCTCCTGGATTTATTTTTTATTCATTCGGGGGATGCCAGCATTTATTACCCATCCCTAATTGCCCTCGAGAAGGTGGTGGTGAGCTGCTTTCTTAACCCGCTGCAGTCCTTGGGGTAGGTAACACCCACAGTGCTGTTAGGAAGGGAGCTCCACGAATTTGACCCAGCGACAGTGAAGGAACGGCGATATAGTTCCAAGTTAGGATGGTGTGTGACTTGCAGGTGGTGGTGTTCCCATGTATTTGCTGCCCTTGTCCTTCTAGTTGGCAGACATTCTTCA